>NC_045959.1:1872211-2172211 GCF_010909765.2 Amblyraja radiata | reverse complement strand
GATGAGCTGTATCCCTCAGCGTTGCCAGATCTGAAAGCGGCATCGCGAGCCTTCAGTAAGAGTCTGACCTCCCTGCTCATCCACAGCTTCTGGTTAGGGAAGGTATTTATCTCTTTGTGGGTAGTGACATTATCGGTGCAGAATTTTATATAGTCCATAACTGTTGAGTTGTATGAGTTGATGTCCACTTGTGAATTGAAGGTGGACTAGGTAGCAAACAGACTCCAGTCTGTTTGCTGAAACTGCTCCTGTAAAACAGAGACAGCCCCCTCAGGCCAAACCTTCACTGTCCTCATGGTAGGTTTCACACGTCTGATCAGAGGTGTGTATTTGGGGAGCAGGAACAGAGAGAGGTGGTCAGACTGACCAAGGTGGGGGAGGGGAAGGGCTTTGTAGGCTTCAGTAATATTAGTATAAACTAAGTCCAGAATATTGTTTCCTCTGGTTGGGCAGGAAACATGCTGGTGGAATCTGGGGAGTACTGGGGCCGAGATGGCCTGTTTCCATGCTGTAATTGTTACATGGTTATATGGTTATATATGCAGAGTTAAAGGAAGCAGCTTTCTTGCTTGCACCAGACTGCAAACATATACGAAATACTACAAAATAACATCATCAAATCTGAATTCGCAAAATTCACATGCAAGCAGTGAAACTGCAGAAGGCAGTCTTGCCTGATTTGTGAATAGGTGTGATTCCCAAAATGACCTCATTATCCATCACAGAATCCATAAACATGGAGTGGAAGTTATCTTTGATCATGTGGGAGAGAAGAAAGAAATGGGAAGGACAGTAATTGTAGCATTTTGTTGAGAAATATAATTTTGTGCCTTTGATTATTCTTTGTTAATTATGATTCTGAATGGAAGAACTGATCAAATACAATCACATTTAGGATGACTTTCTTCCTTGTGCAGGGACAGGTAACATTGGATTGGTAGCTGCTGCATTTCCTGCCTACTCAGCCAGAAAGATTACTAATAGAGTGCTGCTTATGCAGTAATCACTGAGGCATCACAGCAATGAATATCTCTGCAGATACATTCTGGCGAAGCAATTAGTTTTGGTGTATTGTGAATTTTGAATATGTGAATGGTCTATTATGAAGCTGCAACTCAGAGCCCCTAATCTCAGCACAGTGTCTCTTTAAATACACTGACAAGTTCATGTTATAGGAGTAGAATTAGGCCATTCGGCCCACCGAGTCTACTCCGCCATTCAATCCTGGCTGATTTCTGCCTCCCAATCTCATTTTCCTGCCTTCTCCCCGTACTTCATCCTCATAATAAGATTCAACTGTAGCATGACAGCAATGCACTCCTAGTTGCATTATGAATCTTCATCAAAGATTGTAGGATGCACGGAAAAGCCACAATTTGTGTTAGCAAGAAATAAACATGCTGTGCCTGACGCATTACATCAGTAGGTGTGCATCCGATGCCACGATAATGCCATGCCCACAGAACCACTGATCCAATTTCCTGATGGGCAAGGGCATGAATGGCCTCGGTGACTGGGATATTATCACCTTACAGAAACATGGGTGTGAGAAGGTCAGGATGAACAGCTCATTATTTAAGGACTATGAGACACTACTGGTGTGACAGAGATGCAGGAAAGAGAGAGGGTGGGTTGCCTTTTTGATCATGGAGGACGTAGCCACAGTGTTTACAAAGGATATTCTTGGGGATTATCCAGTGAGGCTTTGTGGTTAGAATTAGAAACAGGTGTGTAGGGAGTTTGCAGATAGCTCTAAAAATAATAGGATAGTATTAGTGGGAGATTTCCCTCATATTGACCGGGTCTCCCACAGAATAAAGGGCTTGGATGGAATGGAATTTCTTAAATACCTCCAATAAAACTTCCTTGATCAATCTATCAATGGACCCTTTGGACAAGGCACAATGCTGGACTTCCTCTGGGGGAACGAGGTAGCGCATGAGACTGAACTGTCAGTGGGAGAGCACTTAGTGACCAGTCACCATAGTTCTATAGGTTTTATAGTAGTTATGGAGAAGGATAGGACTGACCCCAAGTTAAGATCCTAAACTGGGGCAAGGCCAATTTTGGGGGCATTAGGTGGAAACCTGCAGAGATTGATTGGGAGGGTCTGTTTGCAGGTAAGGGGATGGCTCATGTGAGAAGCTTTCTAAAGTGAGTATAGGGATAGAATGTTTTGGTTAGAGTGTGGGGCAAAGCTGGCATGTTGAAGGGACCCCAGTTGATGAGGGATATTGAGGTTCTAGTCAGACAAAAGGAGAACTGCATCAGATTTGGGCAGCCCAGATCAAGTGAATCCCTCCGCGAGTATAAGTGGAGTACAAGTTGACTTGAGAAGGCAACCAAGAGGGCAAGAAGAGGACATGCGGAAATGGATCTGGTAGGTAAGATAAAGGAAAATCCTAAAATATTCTACAGGTATATTAAGAGTAAAAGGTTGATGATGGAAAGAATGGGTCCTTTTAAAGATCAGTATGGCTGCTTTTGTGTCGAGTCACAAGAGAAACATAAAAAATAGGTGCAGGAGGAGGCCATTCAGCCCTTCGAGCCAGCACCGCCATTCATTGCGATCATGGCTGATCGTCCCCAATCAATAACCCGTGCCTGCCTTCTCCCCATATCCCTTGACTCCACTAGCCCCAAGAGCTCTATCTAACTCTCTCTTAAATCCATCCAGTGATTTTGCCTCCACTGCCCACTGCGGCAGGGAATTCCATAAATTCACAACTCTCTGGGTGAAAACGTTTTTACTCACCTCAGTCTTAAATGACCTCCCCTTTATTCTAAGACTGTGGCCCCTGGTTCTGGACTCGCCCAACATTGGGAACATTTTTCCTGCATCTAGCTTGTCCAGTCCTTTTATAATTTTATATGTTTCTATAAGATATCCCCTCATCCTTCTAAACTCCAGTGAATACAAGCCTAGTCTTTTCAATCTTTCCTCATATGACAGTCCCGCCATCCCAGGGATCAATCTCGTGAACCTACGCTGCACTGCCTCAATCACAAGGATGTCCTTCCTTAAATTAGGAGACCAAAACTGTACACAATACTCCAGATGTGGTCTCACCAGAGCCCTATACAACTGCAGAAGAACCTCTTTACTCCTATACTGAAATCCTCTTGTTATGAAGGCCAATATTCCATTAGCTTTCTTCACTGCCTGCTGTACCTGTAAGCCAACTTTCAGTGACTGGTGTACAAGGACACCCAGGTCTCGCTGCACCTCCTCCTTACCTAACCTAACCCCATTGAGATAATAATTTGCCCCCTTGTTTTTTGCCGCCAAAGTGGATAACCTCACATTTATCTATATTATACTGCATCTGCCATGCATCTGCCCACTCACTCAACCTGTCCAGGTCACACTGCAACCTCCTAACATCCTCTTCACAGTTCACACTGCCACCCAGCTTTGTGTCATCCGCAAACTTGCTAGTGTTGCTCCTAATTCCATCTTCCAAATTATTAAGTTCCTATTTATTACCTGTTTTTACTGAGAAGATGTTGGAAGCTAAGGAACTGAGGCATCGGAGTTATATCTACGATCATATACAAATTACAAAAGAGAAGTTGTGGGTGGTTTTAAATTACATTAAGAATTAAGGTATACAAGATGCAATAATTAGCAATGTTACAAAATTTTGAGATTTTAAAAATCAAGTCTGTAACTTATCCCATCAGATAAAGCATAAAAATAAGTTTAATTTGACACCTAATTCACTTTCATATCTCAAGTATTTAAAAAGTTATGGCCATTTTCATACTGGGAAATGAGCATCTTGTTCCCTATTGACTTTCTATGGACATAACAAAAAAGCTGTGATCGTGAACAGTCAAAAGCCCATAACTTTCTTAAAAATTAAGAGAACTGAATGAAATTTTCAGTTATCATAGATTGAAGCATTCTGAAACAAATATAAAATAATCTTACTTGGATGACCTGAAATTAAAGCATATAATTAGTTAGTTACCTAATTGTAGCTAATTTCAGACTTCAATGACTAGATCTAAACACCTATCCATTTCTTAATAAATGATTAACATTTTTAAATAGCCTAAATGTCCAAATAATATTCACAAATAATTCACAATAAAACATGATTTTTAAATCTCATTTACATTAATTTATAGGCCAAATGGAAGGAATTTAGTGTTCAATTGCTGTAAATAAATGCCCATTTAAATCAGCTTTCCAGTGGGTCCCTGTGGAACGCGCTGGTTTAGAACGTTCACATTGCGGTAGATTTGTGCCTCAAATGCCGAGAAAAATACTGCGCGATATAATGGGCCCAAATTGAGCTACTCGCAATATTAAATTTTGTATAAAAGGATCTTTAGAAGCCCTTTTGAATGTAAAAATATACAACCTACCTTCTGCTATTTTCTTTATGAGACCCTGCGGTTGCTGACGGTGGCGGGTTTAAAGATTGATTTTTAAACTACTATAACTATTATTCAAGGCCTTTAAACCTAATAATAGCTTTTGCGACGGGGTCTATCAGCGATTTTTCGTTAATAATTAACTAGGCTGAACATTTTCGATTGGAACAGCTTAGAGAAAATCGCGTTTTAAACCCGCCCCCTCTAAACGGCGCCAAAATCGCGCACAACCTCAGCGGCAGATATTCAGCGACGCTTCAGGTAGGCTTTGCAACATACCTACAATAATGGACCTTGTGGAAAGCTAGGGAAGAACAAGGCAGGGAACTAAGGCCGATGAGGCCGATGTCAGTGGTGGGAAAGTTCTTTGTGGGGATTCTTAGGAACAGGGTGGCTCATGGGTAGAGTTGCTGCCTTACAGCCCCAGACACCTGGGTTTAATCCTGTCGAAGGGTGCTTTCTGTATGGAGTTTGTACGTTATCCCCGTGACCGCGTGAGCTTTTTCCGGGTGCTCTGGTTTCCTCCCACACTCCAAAGACCTACAGGTTTCCAGGTAAATTAACTTCTGTAAATTGTCCCTAGTGTGTAGTATGGTGCTAGAGTAGGGGGTGATTGTTGGTCAGTGTGGACTCGGTGGGTTGAAGAGCCTGTTTCCATGTTGTATCTCTAAAGTCGGAAGTCTAAGCAAGATCTACGAGCATTTGTATAGTCATAGACCGATTGAGGATAGTCAGCGTGGCTTTGTGTGTGGCTGATTGTGTCCCACAAATCTGATCAATGATTTTGAAAAGAAGAGGCATTAGGCTTGTGGGAGAGCTGGGAAGGGGAGGGGAAGGAGGGAGAAAGCACGGACTACCTGAAATTGGAGAAGACATACTGCTGGGGTGTATACTACCCAAGCGAAATATGAGGTGCTGTTCCTCCAATTTGCAGTGGTCCTCACTCTGGCCATGGCGGAGGCCCAGGACAGAGAGGTCGGATTTGGAATGGGAGGGGGAGTTGAAGTGCTGAGCCACTGGGAGATCAAGTTGGTTATTGCGAACTGAGCGGAGGTGTTGGGCGAAGCGATCGCCAAGCCTGCGCTTGGTTTCACCGATGTAGAGCAGTTGACATCTGGAACAGCATGCAAATTGAGCGGAGGTGTTGGTTGAAACTTGATCTCCCGGTGGCTCAGCACTTCAACTCCCCCTCCCATTCTGAATCTGACCTTTCTGTCCTCGGCCTCCTCCATGGCCAGAGTGAGACCCACTGCAAATTGGAGGAGCAGCGCCTCATATTTCGCTTGGGCAGTTTACACCCCAGCGGTATGAACATTGACTTCTCCAATTTCAGGTAGTCCTTGCTTTCTCCCTCCTTCCCCTCCCCTTCCCAGCTCTCCCACAAGCCTACTATCTCCGCCTCATCCTTTCTTTTTCCTACTCCCCCCACCCCGACATCAGTCTGAAGAAGGGTCTCGACCCTAAACATCGCCTATTCTTCCGCTCCATACGTGCTGCCTCACCCACTGAGTTTCTCCAGCATTTCTGTTTAACTTTAATTTTTCCAGCATCTGCAGTTCTTTCTTAAACATTAAGTATTTTGAAAAGGTCATCAAGAGGATTGCCAAGAGCAGTGCAGTGAATGGACTTTATGGACTTTGGTAAGGCTTTGACAAAGTCCTGCACGGAGGCTAATCTGGAAGGTTAGATCATATGAAATCCAAGATCAGCTCGCCAATTGGATACAAAATTATCTATGAGGCAGCTGATTGGAGGTCTGTGATCAGTGGAGAGCTGCAATAGTCAGTTCTGGATCCACTGGTGTTTGTTTTCTACATTAATGATTTGGATGATAATTGTACAGGGTCTTGGTGAGACCACACCTGGAGGATTGCGTTCAGTTTTGGTCTCCTAATCTGAGGAAAGACATTCTTGTCATAGAGGGAGTACAGAGAAGGTTCACCAGACTGATTACTGGGATGTCAGGACTTTCATATGAAGAAAGACTGGATAGACTCGGCTTGTACTCGCTAGAATTTAGAAGATTGAGGGGGGATCTGATAGAAACTTACAAAATTCTTAAGGGGTTGGACAGGCTAGATGCAGGAAGATTGTTCCCGATGTTGGGGAAGTCCAGGACAAGGGGTCACAGTTTAAGAATAAGGGGGAAATGTTTTAGGACCGAGATGAGAAAAACATTTTTCACACAGAGAGTGGTGAATCTCTGGGATTCTCTGCCACGGAAAGTAGTTGAGGCCAGTTCATTGGCTATATTTAAGAGGGAGTTAGATGTGGCCCTTGTGGCTAAAGGGATCAGGGGGTATGGAGAGAAGGCAGGTACAGGATACTGAGTTGGATGATCAGCCATGATCATATTGAATGGCGGTGCAGGCTCGAAGGGCCGAATGGCCTACTCCTGCACCTATTTTCTACGTTTCTGTAGATGAATAAAACCGTGATATAGTAGACACGAGGAAGGATATCTATGTTTACAACAGGATACTGATCAGTTGGGAAACTAGACAGAGGCAATTGAAATATAACTCTGACAAGTGTAAGGTGATGCAGTTTGGTACGTCAAACCAAGGCAGCACTCACACAATAAATAGTACAGCCCTGAATTATTTTGTAGAACAGAGAGATCTCGGGAACAGGTGCAATGTTCCTGAAAAGTGGTGAGTCATGAACAGGGTGTTGAAGAGGGGTTTTTGTATGCTTGCCTTCATTGGGAAGGGAATTGAGTACAAATGTTGGCACATCATGTTACAGCTGTACAAGTCAATGGTAGACCGAACAGGATAATGAGTTGCAACGTGTTCAGCTCGTGGAGAGTTCAGGAAATTCCCCTCGTTCTCACCTGTTTCCCCACTTGCCTCCGCATGCCTCTGACATTTCCGTCACCTCCAACATGATCCCACCACTAGTCACATCTTTCTATCTCCACTCTTCTCTGCCTCCCATAGAGATCGGTCCCTCCGCAACTCTTTGGTTCACTCTTCCCTATCCACACAAACGACCCGCTCGCCAGGTGCTTTCCCCTGCAACCGCAGGAGATGTAACACCTGTCCCTTTATCTTCTCCCTCGCCTTCATCAGGGACCCCAGCAGTTCTTCCTGGTGAGACAGACGTCCACATGCACCTCTTTCTTCTAAGCTCATCTACTGCATCTGGTGTTCTAGATGTGGCCTCCTGTACATCAGTGACACCAAGCGTAGACTCAGTGACTGCTTTGCCGAACACTTGCGCTCCGTCTGCCAAGGCCAACTGGAGCTTCAGGTTACTAACCATTTTGATTCCCCTTTCCAGTCCAATACTGTCCTGGACCTCGTTCATTGCCAGAGTGAGGCCACATGCAAACTGAAGGAACAACATCTCATATTCCGCTTGGGTAGCTTTCAACTCAATGATATGCACATTGAATTCTCCAATTATAAGTACTCCCCTAAGACCCTCCCCCCCCCACTCCCCTCCCCCTAACCCTGGCTGATCTTGAACTAATATCTCTCCTCCCCCCTCCACATGTATCCCTTCCAATGGCTACACATTTCACAACTTTTCTTTCCCCAAGCTTAACAAACGTTATCCTTTTAGTGTTAATACCTGTCTTCTCATACCTGGCCTTTGATCAACAATCTGCCTATCAAATAAAAAGCCCTAGCCTGTATTCACCTGAAACTGACCATGCTCTGTCCTGCTCTCTGGTCCAGCTCCCACTATCCATCTGAAGAAGTGATACATGAACATGAAACATCACCTATCCATGTTCTCCAGAGATGCTGCCTGATGGGCTGAGTCATTTCAGGATGTTATGTCTTACCTGTAGTTTTTTTATTTATTTTTGCATCTATAAATGTTTTAGGCATTAAAACCAGTTTCTGATAGATCAATTCTCGGCATTGAAGTTTGAGCGTCATCTTTTCCATTGAGGGACCTTATGGTATGATATTTTGGCATGGAAGTATCTAGACGTTAAATTTGACTTCCTGACATGAATCATGCTGGCACAGATGAGTATTGGCCACAGAGGATGTGCAGACAGTTATGTCAGACTAGTTATGCAGAGCTTGGTTAGAGCATTGTCTGGAGCAATTGGGTCACATTATTCCAAATCAGCCACATCTTCTGTAAGGATATGCAATTTATAGAGCTACTGGCAGATTTTCTTCCATTTTTTTCAGTTTGCAGAAAAACATTTATGAAGCTGACTATTGACCCCCAGATACTTTGGCAGAAGTGTACATACCACATACCTGTAGTGTCCCACTTGGCATCTTTCACCAGCTGGAGCTGAAGCACGGGAGCTGATGTCAGGTTAATCTGAACCAGTGGCCTTGGAGGAAGAGTGATCGGAGGGTTTCATGTACACATGTCCTCTGCCTTCTTTAGTGCACAGGAAGCAGTGTTTCTCTCCCGAATTGTTGATGGAGCAATGTCTCTGGAGGACAAAGGTGTGTAAATCAGGGTACCCGGACATGGTGCCGACAGACGAGAAGCCGAAGCAAAGAAGTCGAAGCCAAAAGAACCGAATGGAAACGAGGCCGAAACGTCAAAAAAACAAAGAGTACGAAGACGAAACCCAACTAATCGAAAGGATGGGACGCCTAAAAGCAAATTAACCGAAAGGTCGGGACGCCTAAAAGCCAACTAACCGAAAGGCTGCATTGCCTAAAAGCAAACTCACCGAATTGCCGTTCTATTGAAACGCCACCTACCCGAAAGGTGGCATCGCCTACAGGCCAATGAACCGAATGCCGCTCAACAGAAAAGTCCAATAACGGACATGACGCTGCCGGGGGGCGGGACTCGTCAGCGATTGGTCCAGACCCCCGCGTCCATCACATCACTGTGGAGGGATGAACATTGTCCCACACCTCCGCTCCGACCCACCTCCAACCCACAGCCCGTGGAGGGTGACCGTGGTTGAGTGGGGGCTGTCCCAAGGGATGCGCACCTTCGGCCGCTTACAACTTGGTGCTTGGGTTCAGATTGCCCAGTCACCTATGGCTTGTGTGGAAAAATGACCCTCTGTCTCCCCCTTCTCTCTCCCCTCTTCTCTCTCTACCCCTCTCTCTCTCCCTTCGGCTTCATTCCGTTCGGTATCTTGGCTTCGGCTTCTTGGCTTCGGCTTCTCGTCCTTCGACCTCCTGTTCACACATGGCTTGTGTAAGAAAGCTTGGATGACACGAGTTGTGCTGTATTTAAGAAGGGCTGCAAAGAAAAGATGAGGTACGAAGGTAAGCTAGCCAAGAATATAAAGGAGGATAGTAAAAGCTTCTTTCGGTATGTGAAGAGGAAAAAACTAGTTAAGGCCAAAGTTGGACCCTTGAAGACTGAAAAGGGTGAATTTATTATGGGGAGCAAGGAAATGGCAGATGAGTTGAACAGGTACTTTGGATCCGTCTTCACTTAGGAAGACACAAACAATCTTCCTGATATAGTAGTGGCCAGAGGATCTGGGGTGACGGAGGAACTGAAGGAGAGTCACATTCAGCAGGAAATTGTGTTGGGTAGACTGATGGGACTGAAGGCTGATAAATCCCCAGGGCCTGATGGTCTGCATCCTAGGGTACTTAAGGAAGTGGCTCTAGAAATAGTGGATGCATTGGTGATCATTTTCCAATGTTCTATAGATTCAGGATCAGTTCCTGTGGATTGGAGGATAGCTAATGTTGTCCCACACTTTAAGAAAGGCAGGAGAGAGAAAACAGGGAATTATAGACCAGTTAGCCTGACATTTGTGGTGGGGAAGATGCTGGAGTCAATAATAAAATATGAAATAGCAGCACATTTGGATAGCAGTAACAGGATCGGTCCGAGTCAGTATGGATTTATGAAGGGGAAATCATGTTTGACTAATCTTCTGGATTTTTTTGAGGATGTAACCAGGATAATGGACAAGGGAGAGCCAGTGGATATAGTGTACCTGGACTTTCAGAAAGCATTTGATAAGGTCCAACTAAGGAGATTAGTGGACAAAATTAGAGCACATGGTATTGGGGGTCGGGTGCTGACATGGATAGAGAAGTGGTTGGCAGACAGGAAACAAAGGGTAGGAATTAACGGGTCCTCTTCAGAATGGCAGGCAGTGACTAGTGGGGTACCGCAAGGCTCGGTGCTGGGACCGCAGCTATTTACAATATACATCAATGATTTGGATGAAGGGAATAAAAGTAACATCAGCAAATTTGCAGATGACACCAAGCTGGGTGGCAGTGTGAACTGTGAGCAGGCACGGAAATCGCTCTCAAAACATGGGGGGGACACAATTTCTTGGTGACCGCGCGCGCACACACACGCAACATCGGGAGCCTCGATCACCTCAATGCAGCAATTTGACTGTGGGGCGGTGGAAGATCCCGCGGCCGGCTGCGCTGGGCCGGGCAATTAAGAGCCCCACAAACGGGTCAATTCAAGCTCCGCTCTATGATCTTTGCTCCACCGGGACGTCTCCCTCCGCCAATCACCGCGCTCTATCCTCAGTCCCACCCCCCTACTTCCACCTCTGACCGACACCCCCTTCTCCAATCATCACGCTGAATCATTATGGTCCCCCCTCCCCCCCACTGCCTGCTGACTGACCTCTCTCTCGTCCAATCGGGGCCCTCGATCATCAGTCCCACCCCCACTGTCTCGCGGAAAGCGGAGATTTTCAATAGTTTTTTTTTAACCGAGTTTTAAAATACGGATTTCAATTCATGGGGGGGGGGAGGGGGACACATCCCCCCCCATCGCCTCTCAAAACACAGGGGGGACGTGCGTCCCCTGTCCCCCCCGGGATTTCCGCCTCTGACATGAGGAGGACACTATGAGGATGCAGGGTGATTTGGACGGGTTGGGTGAGTGGGCAGATGCATGGCAGATGCAGTTTAATGTGGATAAATGTGAGGTTATCCACTTTGGTGGCAAACACAGGAAGGCAGATTATTATCTAAATGGTGTCAAGTTGGGAAAAGGGGAAGTACAATGGGATCTGGTGGTCCTTGTTCATCAGTCAATGAAAGTAAGCATGCAGGTACAGCAGGCAGTGATGAAAGCGAATGGCATGTTGGCCTTCATAACAAGAGGAGTTGAGTATGGGAGCAAAGAGGTCCTCCTGCAGTTGTACAGAGCCCTAGCTAGATCACACCTGTAGTATTGTGTGCAGTTTTGGACCCGTTTCCATGCTGTCTGACTCTATGCTGCTTAAGTTGTGGAAAAACACTTTTCTGGTCATCTGGTGCAATGAGAAGCCAAAAGAGGAATATTAGCAAAACCTTTTGCCTTCCACATTTTGCTGTGCCTCAGGAGGCCAGTATGTAGTAAGTCATCGTACTCGATGAGTACATGTTGCTCTTCATCTACAGTCTTGGCTGGTCTCGCCTCTCAGCAAACAAAGTGTATCCATTCTTTGCATTAATTTAGTGTCATGTAATGGCAGTGCAGGTGGAAATCAACTATTTATTATTTATTTTCTGACACCAGTTTACAGAGATTGAGATATCAACATTGGCAAATTTCATATTATGAATCTTATTGGCATCAGCAATCCTCTTAAGAACTTTTCTCTGTTCTTTCTTGGATCACAGTACATACATTTCTTAGCATCCTTTCAAATGTTGAATCATATAATTAAACAAGACATAATAAATCTTTGTGCTGAGGGACTTAATGATGTCCAAAACATAGATATCATGAGTTGTAATTTTTTCCCAGCATTGCACCTTGGCCCGAGACATTGATAGTGATAGAAACATTAAGCCAACACAAGGCAAATCATTTTGTAAGTGTGTGGGCAACAGTGTCCCTGGATGCATTCACCCGTCTTTGCAGTCAGCCTTAGTAAAGTAGCTCGTGGACAGATTTTGTAAACCTTTGGCTCCTTCACAGGGCAAAGGCTTGAGGAGGAGAACACCTAAGAAGGGAATGCATTACAGTGGGAATGCAAAGAACTTGAGGTAATCTGATCATTCATATCACAGTTATTTGATCACCAGATGGGCAGGGTTTCACAATAACAACGCTTCATTTTATTAGAGCATTCATTTTGTAAACTAAATGATGACTTTGGGTTCATTCGTAAATGCCTTGTATTGTTTATCTGCCAGTGATTCATCGGCCATGGGTCAAGACTAGAAAGAATGAAATGTAGCTTATTGTTCTTCTAAGTGGCAGGAGGATTTTTTCCGTTAGTGCTATGAAGGACAAATGTAAATTTCACTGACTCTGTATACGTTTGCTGCATGGCCCTTGACAAGGTCACAACACATACAAAGCCTTGGTAAACAGTAATTCTTGGCTATTGCCTCTCAATTATTTCAGAAGGTCACCATGGTGTTTATCCTTTCAGCAAAGTTAAAGGCTGGAGGGAATGATGAAAGTCACAGAGATAGAGCGAGAGAGAAAGAGTGCATAATAGTGTATCTCTCATAAGGCTCACTATCACTGAATCAATCCCTGAACTCCTGAATAATCTGTTTCAAACCATTATTTTTAGGTAACAGCTGTCAGTAAATTATGTGCAGAAACACAATTTACTGCATCTATACGAATAAAGCCTAGGCACCTTAGTGGCTAGATTTGCTAGTGCTATTGTGTTGGGTTAAAATAGCACTGTAGGGGAATGGAAGTGAGAGCATAAATTTAGAAGGCAGAAGGTTAAAGTTGGATATAGAAGAAAAAAGAATTTGTAAGGTAAGTTAGAAGGGAGGAAACGCAGGCAACAGAGTTTAACAGTACAGGTGCACAACCTTTTATCCGAAAGCCTTGGGACCAGACACTTTTCGTAATTCAGAATTTGTCGGTCTTCGGAATGGAAATTTTTTAGCGTAGATTTTAATGGCTGGCTCAGTGGTAGAGTGCTCGGCTCATATCCGCAAGGTCGCGAGTTTGCGCCTTGATCCTGGCAGTTACTCGATCGCGAGTTTGAGTCTTCAATGTCGTTTTTTCTTGCAGAATAAATGTTTGTATGAAATACAGTGTAGGAGAAGTGTACTGACTGTGTGGGCAGAACTTTGGAAGTGATTGCCCACCAGTCTAAAAAGCCGCTGTGTCTCCCTGTCCCTGGGATAGCAGGGGGCGATCAAACAGCACAATACCCCCCTCCCCCTCCAACTCCAGAGGAATCCGCTCCCCGATGGGCCGCTACCAAAGATCATAGAGGAGCTCCTCTATGATCTTTGGCCGCTACAGCGACAAGTGGCAGTTCGCCCACAGCCCGAGCTGCGCCCCCTCATCCGCCACCCCAAGAACAAGACGTACCTTGCACACCATCAGCTTCTGCCCCTACGTGTTCCTCTGGAGTTGGAGCGGGGCTGGGCTGGAGTTGCTGCTGGCTGTGGGTCTCTGGGATCTCCGTGCTTGCAGTGGGCCTGGGGGTCGGTGGGCGGCGGTGGGAGCTGTGGACCTACGGACCTACCTCCGTGGAGCTAGCCAGCTTCGGAGCGTGGAGAGTTGCGGGGGCGAGCTGCTGCGACCCGACTCCGGTGGATGGTGACACCGGGAGCTCGCGGGTCTCCGGTGGGAGACCGCTTTGCGGGGCACCGGCAGCGGCGACTTCTCCCGCCCGAATTACGGGGTTGAGAGCAAACATCATAGAGGTTGAGAGTGACCTGGAGGGGGGCCTTACAACGCCCGGTGCGGCTGTAAATTGCCGCGGACTTGCTAGCGCCCGCCGGGGGCTCCAACATCAAGACCGGGGCAGGGCCCTACATCTCCCGGCGTGGCTTTGAGTGGCCGCTCCCCGATGGGCCCCTACGACGCCCCGAGCTGCGCCCCGTCATCCGCAACCCAGGTTCCTCTGTAGTTGGAGTGGGGCTGGGCTGGGCTGCTGTTGGCTGTGGGTCTCTGGGATCTCCGTGCTTGCGGTGGGCCTGGTGGTCGGTGTCCAATTGGTCCTGACACGGTCCTGCGAAATCGCCGACGTGAAGACAGTGCAAAGCCCCCGCGCCGGTGCAATGGGCGGGGAGCTGGAGAGGGGAGGGAAGGGGTCACACACATGGCCGGGAAGCAGAGGGGTGTAGGTGGGGTGATACTGAAGCGAGCGACAATCTGCTGCTGCTGCCCCGCTGAGTTAAAAAGTTCCCACGCAAGACTCACGAAACACTGTATATCGTGAGTCTACCGTGGGAACTTTTTAACTCAGCGGGCAGGCAGCAGCATATTGTCAATTATTAACCCTCCCGCGCAATATACCCTCGCCTTCTCTTTTATGAATGGGGATTTAGTTCCCCTTTCTTCGAGGACCGACCGGAGGTTCCGCTGTCACCTCTGCGGGCCGCCCTCGGTGAACGTTTTCAAGGACCTTTCTTCAAGGACCGAAAAAATGGCCGCTATTCGGAGGTTTTCGTTATTTGGATCTTCGGATAAAAGGTTGTGCACCTGTACTATTATTACTGGACAACATACCACTATTACCATAATATATTTTAATAAAAGGAGATAAGGCCAAAGATCTGAAGGGATTGAGGGAGGTGTAGAGAAATGTTATTATTGCTATTACTGAAATGCAGCATGAAGAGAGATTGTAATGGCAACCCAGGTTTACAGTAAAGATTGTGAAAGTGGTAGCAATATTGTTAACACGTCAGAATGAGGATATTACCAAATGAACAATAAAGGTTGAACTGAGGAACAAACAGGGGCAACCACACAGCTGGGGTATGTGGGGGAATGTTTATGGTGGTCGTGATTTGATTAGATTTAGCCGTGTTATGGAATAAAATGCAAAAAAAAATCATTCAGAGTAAAACTTATTAACTAAGAAACACTATAATTTCTCATCTGGGATGTAGTATAGTAAGAGTGGTCCAGAAATCTGTGAGAAATCAATGTCAGAGGAGTGGGAAGATCATTGCTGCAGAGTTTCTATAGTGACTTGGAAAGTGTCGGAGTTATTATTTTAAGTAGGATGGAAAAGAGAGTGCATTTAAAAAAATATATTGGTAAGTAATAATGAAGAAAGCCCAAAATGCACATGAAGAGCATGATGACAATAAAACAAGAGTACTTATCACAGATGTAAAGACGACCTCTATGCAGAGATAGAAGACATGGCTACATAATGAATGCTTTATAATAGTAATGAGAAATGAAGTGGATGATATGGGCTCTCTAGTTAACATAGAAACGTAGAAAATAGGTCCAGGAGTAGGCCATTCGGCCCTTCGAGCCCGAAGAAAGATGAGCATGAACTGTTGTAAAATGAAGGGAAATAGATGGAGGTAGATGACCACAGAATATAGTTCAGAGGCAATATGTTTGGAGAAAGCAAGCAAGGAAAGGGATAATATATAAATAATAGGATATACGGGCGGCACGGTGACACAGCGGTAGAGTTGCTGCCTTACAGCGCTTGCAGCGTCAGAGACCTGGGTTCGGTCCAGACTATGGGTGCTGTCTGTACGGAGTTTGCACGTTCTCCGCGTGAGCTGCGTGGGTTTTCTCTGAGATCTTCGGTTTCCTCCCACACTCCAAAGATGTACAGGTATGTAGGTAAATTGGCTTGTTAAATGTAAAAACAACCATGCCTAGTCTGTGTAGGATTGTGTTTATATGCAGTGATCGCTGGTCGGCGTGGTCCCGGAGGGCTGGGGGGGCTATTTCCACGCTGTATCTCGAAGTTCAACTAAAATATGAGACGAACGAAGAAACTTCAGAATGCACATCTACAATCCCTAAATATTCTGGGATATAGAAGAAGTGGCTATGAAGGCTTATGGAATTCTCCCCTTTATTGTTCTGGGCACTGGGACATATACAAATACATCACACAAAGGACATGACAGTAGTTCAGAGGATATTCGCAAAATTGTAGTTTCGGATGGCAGAGGCTCAGCTGAGGAAAGATTGGCTAGGCTGGAGTTGCTTTCTCCTGAACCATGGGGGCTGAGGAGAGGTTTGATCAGTAATTTATAAAATGACAATTGCCCTCAATGGTATTATTAAAATTACCTATTTCTCTTAGCAGAGAGGGCAATAGGCTTGGCAACAATTTTTGTTGTGGCGTATTAATTTGGGGGTAAGTTGAAGATTGTATTGACCTAGTGTGGTGGTGGTCCGGACTTGCTGTCTGAACTGGTGGTGGAGGCACTCAACATATTTATAAAGAACCTGATTAAACACTTGAAATTGTTTATCTTCAGAGATACGTTCTGAGAAGCGGGAAGAAGGGGAATGTTTTACTAACACTACCTTGGTGACAAATGGGCATGAAAAGCAAATGGCTTTGTCATTTGCCATAAATGTCCACCATTCTGTGCTCATAAGTCGTCTATGCAGGTTTCCGAGATTGAGAATGAATGGTACTCATCATTATTTGGGTAGCTTACAAGAACAAATTATATATACTGCCTCTCAGTAGACTTTTTAACTAATTCATTTTCTTCTAAACTGCTTTTGAAGGCTCTGGGCTAATTTGTGTTGTCCATTTCCACTGACGGTGGAGATTATTCTAATGAGGGACAATCCTAGCTTTTAAAAGTGGCAGTCTGGTTTTTATTGCAAGCTAGTGTTTTGACAGACAGAGCTGCATTATTAACTAGCGGAGTCCTGTTAAATCTTCCTCCCTCCTAGCATTCTGGAGTGCAATGAGAAAGAGTTTAACACTAAACATGCAATGACAACTTTATTGTCTTCCAGAGGGTTCACAAAAAATTAATAAAAAGGCCTCAACTCGGAAATAGGAGATTATTTTTGCATTCTATTAACTGATCATACCTGTGAAAATGATTCTCTCAAGGTTATGATATTGATGCATAATCTACCCATTGTCAGGGTAAATGGGTGCTCCTTAGTTGTGTTCCATCTAATTCAAGACATCTTGAAGCTACATAAAATTAAATAGGAGTCATGGGAGATACAGTATCATAAAGACATATGAGGCCATCTATCTATGTTACACTGGTGTTAGAGCAGCTTTAAAACGATACTGTTAAAATTACTTAATTTTAGAAATGACCAGGAATTACATTGGAGCAGCACCTTGCCCAAACACCAGCTAAACCAGTGCTCATACAGAGTGGATCCCATGGTGAAAGATGCTTGAGTGAAGCCAACTGTAACCTGATTGGTGATCCCTGTGCAACACGCCTAGTGGGTGGGAGGTGGGCGGCGCGACTCACGTCGCAGAGGCCTCTGCAGTCCGTCTATCTTTTTATTATTTTTTGTCGTGTTTCAATATAGTTTTTTTTTTTTGACGGGGTATGTGAGTGTGGGGGGCGGGGGATGGGGGGGGGGGACTTTTAAAATCTATCCCCTGCACGGAGAACCCGACCTTTTCTCTGTCGGGTCCCCGTTGTCGTTGGGGCCTAGCACCGTGGAGCGGCCTCCAGCAGGAACGACCTAGGGCTCCAGTCGCGGAGCCTGCGGACCTACTCACCATCGTGGACAGTAATACCGGGAGCCCGCGGGTCCCTGCTGGGAGACCGCTTTTCGGGGCTTCCGCAACGGCGACTTCTCCCGCCCGAGTTGCGGGGTTGAAGATTACCTGGAGCGGGGCCTTACATCATCGCCCCGCGCGGCTTGGAATGGCTGCGGGACTTTGCTAGCGCCCGCCGGGGGCTCCAACAACAATTACCATCGCCCACTGGGGGCTTTGACTCTGACATCGGGAGGGGAATGGGAAGTGCAGGGGAGAGATAAGTCTTTGCCTTCCATCACAGCGAGGAGGAGATGCGCTGTGATGGATGTTTGTGTAAATTGTGTTGTGTCTAGGTTCTTTCTTGTGTGTATGACTGTAGAAACAACATTTGATTTGAACCTCAATGAGGTTCAAATGACAAATAAAATTGTATTGTATTGTATTGTATTCAGTGGAGCACTGTGTAGGAACTTATAGGAAGTTTATGCTTCACTGTATTTGGAGTACAGCATACAGTTTTGTTTGTCCCATTACA
Organism: Amblyraja radiata; assembly: GCF_010909765.2. NCBI lineage: Eukaryota > Metazoa > Chordata > Chondrichthyes > Rajiformes > Rajidae > Amblyraja > Amblyraja radiata. The sequence continues at coordinate 2,153,978 of NC_045959.1, read as the reverse complement.
AGAAGGATGTGGATGCTGCCTGGAGTAAGAGATAAGGAGAGGTTGGACAGACGTGAATAGTTTCTTCTGGAACACCAGAGGTTGAGGGGAGCTCTGATAGAAGTGCATACAATTATGAGAGGCACAGATAGGGTAGACAATCAGAATCTTTTTCCCCAGGGTGGAGATGTCAAAGACTTGAGGGTATAGCTCTAAAGTGAAATGGACAAAGTTTAAAGGAGATCTGTGGGATGTGCAGAGTGTGGTGGGGATCTGGAAGGTGGTGGTGGTGGAGGCAGATATTATAGTTGTTGTTAAGATCATCAATTATCTTGGTGTGGTTTAAATTAAGTTTTGGGTTCAGTATAAGTCTGAGATATCTTATGTGCTTTACATTTGTGACGTGATTTGTTAGTTTAGGTGTCAGTGTTTTGTAACTCTGCAAGCCATGAACTCTTTGTCACTGTACTCGACTGAATTTCTTTTTAAAGAGCAAGTGTTTTAAGGGCCTGTCCCACGGGCATGCGACCTGCATGCGGCAAGCGCGACCTAAAGGGCCGGTCCCACCAGCATGTGCCTGCATGCGGCAAGCGCGACCTAATGTGGTCGCTTGAGCCTTACGGCATGCGGCAAGCGCGACCAAACCAAAAGCGGGAGCCGCGCGGATGTCGAGTGAGTGACACGGCGTCGAGGCGGCTGCGGGCCAGGCAGGCCGTTGCCGCGCGTAATTTATAAACACGGTCAGTTTTTTGGAGCCCCGCGCGATGTCAGGACCAGCTCCGCACAACTCCATATGGATCCGGCGATCAAAGTGGGACCGGCCCCGCGAGGCCATACGGCTCAAGCGACCACGTTAGGTCGCGCTTGCTGCATGCAGGCGCATGCTGGTGGGACAGGCCCTTTAGATCGCGCTTGCCGCATGGAGTCGCATGCTCGTGGTACAGGCCCTTTACTTATTCACCTCAGTAAAATGAACTCCTTTACTCAACTGGCTCACCATCTGACCCAAAACAACCTCACCATCAGTATTTGAACTAAGCCCCTCTATTTACCAAATGAGTGCAATTGTAACAGTACCTCCTGCAGCAAGAAGCTAGATTCCATCCAGAACAACATCCTTGATCAGCACATTACATGACCAGCAGACACACATCCATACATTTCAATAGCACTGCATCATGAATGAAACGCATCCAATACCAACAGCAGTTAACGATGTGCAACTGGACTGATGTCCAAGTCCAAAAAAAGGAAAACAAAATCCTCAGCTTGCTGACAGTAACATGGTGGTGAATTTTATTTTTTTCTTCATGATGAAGAGTGTTGTTGAATTGTGAAAGTAGAGTCATCTTTAGTGACAGCTAATATAAATGAGACCAACATGTTGAATAACACTGAAGTGATACAAATTTAATTATGTACTTTTTTAGAAGATTGGTAATTCATCACTAAGATTTCATCTGGTCACACAATTGCAAGGTCAACAGTTTTGAAGTAAAACTGATTTTATGATTGTTGTAGGTATTGGAAATGCCAGAGATCTCAGCAAACTTCTAAAATTGGATAATTATTTTTTGCGCACCTGATATTTGCATTGTCTGATATAAAGTTTTGTCTGAAATACAATCAATCATAGCCTTTCTGAGGTTGACTTCAGGGAGGATAACTGCTTACCCTGTAAAGAGGACACTAAATATACCTTCTCACCCCCTCCCCAGGTACTTTCCCCTGCAACCGCCGGAGATCTATCACATGTCCTGCTACCTCCTCTCTCGACTCCATCCAGGGACCACAACAGTCTTTCCAGGTGCAACAGAGGTTCACATGCACCTCCTCCAACCTCCTCTACTGCATCCAGTGTTCCCGATGTGAGCTCCTGTACATCGGCGAGACCAAGCATAGACGAGGCAGCTGTTTTGCTGGACAGTTACGCTTGGTCCATCAAGGCCTACTGGATCTCCCGGTTGCTAACCACTTAATTCCCCTTCTAATTCACATGCTGACCTTTCTGTCCAAGTCTTCCTTCAATGACAGAATGGAGGTACACACAAATTGGAGGAACAACACCTTATATTTCACTTACTTTTCACCCCACTCCCTTTACTCAAATCCAGGCTGACCTTGCACCAGATTCACCCCCACCCCCCCTCCACTAAAAGTCCATGAACTAGCTTCACAGTTCACAACTATGTATCCCTCTTGGGCTTACACCTGTCTCTATCCAACAATCTGCCTATCGGGGAACTACCTTGACTGGAGTCATCTATTACTGGCCCTGATTTGTCCTGTATTTTTTCGCTTCAAGTTTATTTCCCTGCTACTATCTAAATGGCATAAAGTTGGGAAAAGGGGAAGTACAACGGGATCTGAGGGTTCTTGTACATCAGTCTATGAAAGTATGCATGCAGGTACAGCAGGCAGTGAAGAAAGTGAATGGCATGTTGGCCTTTATAACAAGAGGAATCGAATATAGGAGCAAAGAGGTCCTTCTGCAGTTGTACAGAGCCCTAGTGAGACCACACCTGGAGTATTGTGTGCAGTTTTGGTCCCCTAATTTGAGGAAGGACATTCTTGCTATTGAGGGAATGCAGCGAAGGTTCACAAGGTTAATTCCCGGGATGGCGGGACTGCCATATGCTGAGAGAATGGAGCAGCTGGGCTTGTACACTCTGGAGTTTAGAAGGATGAGAGGGCATCTCATTGAAACATATAAGATTGTTAAGGGTTTGGACACGCTAGAGGCAGGAAACATGTTCCCGATGTTGGGGGAGACCAGAACCAGGGGCCACAGTTTAAGAATAAGGAGTAAGCCATTTAGAACGGAGACTAGGAAACACTTTTTCTCACAGAGAGTGGTGAGTCTGTGGAATTCTCTGCCTCAGAGGGCGGTGGAGGCAGGTTCTCTGGATGCTTTCAAGAGAGAGCTAGATAGGGCTCTTAAAAATAGCTGAGTCAGGAGATATGGGGAGATGGCAGGAACGGGGTACTGATTGGGGATGATCAGCCACGATCACATTAAATGGCGGTGCTGGCTCGAAGGCCTACTCCTGCACCTATTGTCTATTGCTCTCCCTGCTACAATGGTTCGAAGAAGGGTACCAACCCGAAATGTCACCTATGAGATCCTGCCTAACCAGCTGAGTTACTGAGGTATAAGCCAGCTTCTGCAGTTCCTTTATATTACATTATTATATTTAATTTCACATTTGTTTCAAAATCATTACAATTCAAAGCATTTCTAAAGTTACCAAATTAGTTGAATTCACTATCTGTTTTATTCGGGTCAGTATGCTTTTTAAGGCTATGCTTGATTGTTGTTGAGAAGTTATAGTGTGCTGTGATGGATGCTGCAGAGTGGTGCAGGGACTGGGCTGTAATGAATGGCCAGTTGACCTGCAGCATTACACTTCAATTGCACCCAAATACATATTACCCAGTTTTGGTTGGGAGTTCTTTATCTCCAGTCAAGCCCGTGTCTGTTTTGATGAGATGGTGGGTACTAGAGACAACCCTTTATGGAATTGTCATCATGATCTGAGAGATCCAGATGTCCAGCAAACCTATGGAAGATTGTGGGAGCAAGGAAGGGATAGACTGTTGAGGATTAGAAGGGCAGGATGGAATCATTGTGTTGGAAGAATAGGGGAGTGGCAGTATTTTGGAGGAAATCAGTGGCATCAAATGGGGACATTGCAGGTTAGAGCAAAAATTAATATGTTATTAGTTGTAAAATAACAAGACCGATCTTTTTAACTCATTTGTTTCACCTTGAGTAGCAAGAAAATCTCCCACTGTGTGGTTATAGTGTACTGAATAGTCAAAGAGAAATAGTTATTACTAGACTAAGTGGGACCCGTTGGGTCCCAACATCACACGGGAGGGCTAGTCCCCTAACACAATATTCCACCTCTCCACCAATTCCAATATTCAGGAGAGAGAATCTCAACATTTTTTAAACACTAATAACTCTTTTATTCTTCATCGATGGGAAAAATCCTCATGTCCTGCGCAGCGGAGGGGGAATCTGAGTAAGATGGCCAAAAATCACATAAGTGGCAGCGTTTTTTCTAAAATCAATATACAGAACAACAGAAAGTGGTCAAGATCAGACTTTTAGTAATATAGATTCAGAGGAATCTAAATGATCAATGGAGACATATATACAATTTGTATTTGTATGCCTTCCTAACATTCCTTGGTATCAGAATTCCTGGTTTGTAGATTTACAGATCATGGAAACTGCCACGGACAAGTTATCTCATTTTAGTTCAAAGATAAAAGTAATTGCCCACAGAGTGAGATCAGAATAACTCTTTAACTGGCCGAATAAATTACCAGCATTGGTTTGATACCTATTAATAAAACAATCCAATGATATAATGTTACACCCAATACAGATAAAAATTCTTAAATGGACTTTGGAATGATTAGTTTAAATTTAAATAATAAGGCCTAGTTTACCCAAAAGGTTGTGTGTGGTGAATAATGCCATTTAGTGTATATGACCATTTTGGTGTTAACACCCTTGAAAGCATGAATAGCACCAAGGCTCTGAGTATCCTAACATGTGATTGCATGTGAACATGTGATGATGGGCTTTCGTGCAGCTGTTAGGAAAGGGAGGTGAGAAAGAAGAATAGCCACCGAGGACCGGACAAGGATCATCAGACGTGCCTAGGATTGCAGCTGAGGATCATGAATTAGCACCAGTACTGAGGCGGTCTGGAAGGTGTGTGCGTGTTTGCATGCATGTGTGTGGGCATGGAGCTTGTGAGATCAGCAAATGAAAAGGTTGGAAATTGGGCTTTGGTATGTAGTATTGGTGATATGGTGAGAGCAATGGGAAGAAGTGGTTTTTCAACAATGAGTTGAGGACATGCTAGTGGAGGGCTGTCAGCATTGAAGTGTGGATGGTCAATGCTTTTATTGGAAGCTGGTATGCCAAGGAAATAAGTAAGGAATGCATATGACAATGGCTGCGATCCTTTCATGGCTACAAGGATCTGTTTGTTTATTTATTTATTTAGTCATTTATCAGAATTTTGGTGGGCTGATAATTGCAGCACGTTTATGTGAGCTGCACATAAATCAGAATCACAGGCTTCTGTACATTTGACCAACTGAATCTATCTGCTGGATGTCAACTCAATATTCACTAATCCATAAACCTCAGCAGGATTTGGCACATGAACATATAACTTTATAATTAGGAGAGTGTAATGCCAACATTGCACGATGGTTTACTCCCATTTGTCTTTACTTCCTGAGCAATACAAAGTTTACAATAATCAAGCAACCTTGAATATTTCCTTTGGGAGTTAAATGGATGAAGCTGATATGTTAGAATCCACACAGTTTATTTTAAGAGCATGCTTAAAAAACAAATTAACTCTTGTCTTTCATCAGTGCACTCTTTTTCTTTGAGGGATCCATAATTTCAAGTCATTTCCCCTCCACTATGGGATTTTGGTTTTCCTCCTTTAATCACGTTCATTTTGATTGCTCTCTGTTTGATGCCTTGTATTTAACAGGGCGGACCACGTGAAGGTTTCAATCTTCCACCCCATTGCTATTTCTGATCATGCACCATTGAAACTATCAATTAAACTACCCAATTCCAAGTTTAGTGCTAAACAATGGCGATTTAATACTAATCTGCTTCAAGATCTAAATGTTGTTCATTTTATTAAAGATCAGATTGCTTTCTTCTTCTTCTTAACAAACTCTACCGAAGAAATATCCAATGGTGTAGTCTGGGATGCTTTTAATGCATATATTCGTGGACAAATTATTTCATACTCCGCGGGATAAAAAAAAAAAACTAAAAATGAAATACGTATTTTGACTGATGAGATTAAAGAAATTGATAACAAATATTCAAAAGCTCCTAGTCTAGAGCTCTATAACAATATAGTTGAACATCAACTGAGACACGATTTGTTATTAGTATCACCGATTGAGAATCAGCTACTTAAAACCAAAAGTCAATTTTATATACATGGCGATAAATCTGGCAAATTACTCGCCAATCAGTTGAAAGCTGTGTCAGCCAAACGTCAGAATATTAAAGTGAGTAAACGGGAAGGTACATTGACTGTAGACCATGATGAAATTAATAAATCCTTTCAGGAATTGTATACCTCCCTATACCTATCAGAATTTCCTACTGATTCCAATATAATGCATGAGTTTTTAAAGAAACTGAACTTGCCAAATTTGCCACATAATGAGTCTCTGTTGATAGATGAACCCATCACGGAGGATGAAATGCAGAAAGCAATCCTCTCGACGAATTCTGGTAAAGCTCCCGGTTTAGATGGGTTTACAGTGGAATTTAAAAAATATTTTTCAAGTTTACTGTCCCCTTGGCTATGCAAGGTTTTTAAAGAAGCCTTTTTAATGAACATATTACCACAATCCTTTTATGAAGCATCTATTTCTTTAATTCTTAAAAAAGATAAAGACCCTGCTGAAGTGACATCATATAGACCTTTATCACTGTTAAATGTAGATTCCAAAATTCTTTCAAAAATATTAGCTCTGAGATTGGAAAATATTTTACCGCAAATTATTTCTGAAGATCAGGCAGGTTTTATTAAAAATCAGTACTCATACTTTAACGTTAGGAGATTAATGAATAAGGGTCTGAAGAAGAGTTTCAGCCTGAAACGTTGCCTATTTCCTTCGCTCCATAGATGCTGCTGCACCCGCTGAGTTTCTCCAGCACTGTTGTCTACCAATGAATATTGTATATACACCGTCAAATAAAACTACAGAATGTGTCATTTCACTTGATGCTGAGAAGGGAGTAGAATGGAAATACTTATTCAATACACTTGAAAAATTTAAGATTGGTCCAAAATGTATCTCTTGGATCAAGCTGATATATCATATACCTCAGGCTTCTGTACTTACCAATAATCAGAGATCCCCTTTTTTCAGGCACTTTCGAGGTACTAGACAGGGCTGTCCTTTAAGTCCTTTACGGTTTGATATCTCTTTGGAACCTTTGGCCACGGCTATTAGGGAATCCCCTAATATTTTTGGTATTGTCCGTGAGAATAAGACACATTAGCTATCTCTCTATGCAGATGATCTGTTAGTATTTATCTCTAACCCAGATAAATCTATTCTGGCAATTGTGGCATTACTTAATCAATTTAGTAGTTTTTCTGGTTATAAACTAAATCTTAGTAAAAGTGAGCTTTTTCCATTAAACAATCTAATTTCAAATTATGGACAGTTTCCATTTAGATTGACTACCGACTGATTTACTTATTTAGGCATTAAGATTACCAAGAAACACAAAGATCTATTTAAAGCCAATTTTACGCCCCAATTGACCATATCAGACAACAGTTTACTAAATGGTCACCAATGTACTTATCTCTAGTCGGCCGAATAAATGCTATTAAAATGTTTATCCTACCTAAATTTTTGTATTTATTTCAGACGATACCAATTTTTATTGCTAAATCTTTTTTTGATACTATTGTGATATTATTGACTCAAAAATTTCTTCATATATATGGCAGAATAAAAATCCCAGACTAAGTAAAAAATACTTACCTAAATCAAAAAAAAGACGGTGGATTGGCACTGCCGAACCTTAGATTTTACTATTGCGCAGTTAATGCTCGCTATTTAACATTTTGGACAAAAGATTTAGAAGATACCTAATGCCCAGATGGATAAATCTTGGCGTGATTCTATGCAAGGGCTATCATTGGCTTCTATTCTAGGGGCCTCGTTACCGTTTACAATTAAGATATTGAATAAATATACGACTAACCCAATAATATGATATGCATTCCGAATATGGTTTCAATTTCGTACGTTTTTTGGATTGAATGATTTTATCTTATCGAGTCCTATCATATCTCATATTTTCTTCCAATATTCTAGCACTGATCAAGCCTTTCTGTTATGGAAGAGGAAGAAAGGATTAGCAATTTTTCGTGATTTGTTTTTGGATGGTTGTTTTATGTCTTTTGAACAACTCTCCAATAAACATAATCTACCTAACTCACATTTCTTTAGATATTTACAAATCAGACCTTTTTTCCGCTACCACATCAAACCGAAATCTTGGGAAAAAAATTACATTTGAACCCTTATCAGAAAGGTTTAATAACGACTATTTATGAGTTGATTTTGAAATTACAAATAGATACAATTGATAAAATTAAGACTGACTGGGAAAGAGAACTTCAAATTTCTCTACCTATAGAGAAATGGGAGAGGATTCTTCAATTAGTTAATACTTCCTCAATGTGTGCAAGACACGCTCTGATACAATTCAAGGTGGTTCACAGAGCTCATATGTCAAAAGACAAGTTAGCTCGTTTTTATGGTCATATAAATCCTACCTGTGACAAATGTAATTCTGAAGTGGCCTCACTGACTCATATGTTTTGGTCTTGCCCACTTTTGGAAAAATATTGGAAATAAATTGTTGATACTATTTCTGTACTTTTAGGTATTGATTTACAACCTCACCTTATTACTGCAATTTTTGGGCTACCAATGTTAGATTCTATCCATCTGTCCCGTTCCACCCATCGGCTGATTGCTTTTACTACATTAATTGCTAGAAGATCTATTTTATTTAAATGGAAAGGCTCTAATCCTCCGACCACACTCCATTGGTATTCTGAAACGATATGTTTAAATTTAGAAAAAATCAGGAGTGACATTGTTGAACCCTTGGTTAAATTTGATAGGACTTGGGTAAGCTTTATTCAACATTTTCACACAATATAAATCTCCAAACGTTATAATAATTCTTTTATCTTTATACGGTGGAATGGACTTGACGACAAACAGGGACTTAAATTGTTGAAATTCTTTGCAGCCCAGATTCTGGGTTTTTTTCCCTCTAGTTTAGGGGGTTTTGTTTTTCTCTTTTTTCTCTACTTTTCTTTTTTTTTTCTTTTGATCTTTTTTTTTAATAGACAAGTTCTCTTTTAAACACTTAACTATATTTACATAGTTATTATTTACATAGTTACATGTAATTAATGTAACCCTGATCCCTATGTATCAATATCATTGTTATGTTTATCATTTATTTATTTATTTTTTTTCCAAAAAAAAAAACTAATAAAAAGATTTAAAAAGAATAGTAAGAAAGAAAGAAAAGATTTGGAACCTTGTAGAGGTCAGCTCTTCAAGTGGTTGAGGTTTATTTTAAATGTGATATGGATGTCTGCCTCCTCTTCTTGTAGACATTAAATTCTGAATTCAGCTATTCTCCAGGTGATTCTCTACCCTTCTCCCCACCTTTTTATTGTACCATTTCTCCTTCTACCGTAAATCTAGATCCCTCACTATTGATCTCTGTTGTGAGTAAATTAGGCCCTCTGTATTTGTCCTCTTTAGATGTCTCACCTCATTTAAACCATGTTTCAATCCTTTGTTCCATAAAAATAGTATAATACAAGGCATCATGGAAACCAGGTACAACAATCACCTTGGCCCCAACATTCAATCCAGTAGGATTTCACTTGGATACTCTTCAGCTGCTCCCTTCCATGCTCCCAGACATCTGAATGTTCATTGATGATTTAGATGCAGACTTCGAAGTTATGCCATGCCTGTATGATGAAGGATTGCAGAGCCAACTACAATGATATCAAGTCTCAGTCAACACTAATTTAATACCCTTCCTGTTACATTGGACTCTGTAATGCACAACATGCACAATATAAGTCCATGTCAATAGCAGGAAGAATGCATCCTCTTACTGCCCCAACCTACACTATTGAACCAAAGGTGGGGGCTATAATGATTGCAGAGATTTATGCTGTCACTTGAGGGGCTTCGGCAATGGTTTTGCAGTTTGGTCGAGTGAGAATGATGTGACTTAAGGTAGAATTTAATTTAAGCATGTAATAGTTGCTGACAGACAATGAACATTGGCGGCTCTTCACTGGAACCATCAATATGACTGGAACGAAGAGCAAAGTGATTGCAGAGAAGTGCAGCTTGTCAGGGGAAATTTGAAATGGGAGGAGAGAAGGGCAATAGGCAATGGATTTTCTGAGAGGACTTCATCAAGAATAAATTAATAGCACAGTAAATAAAAACGGTGAATGCAGGAAATGTTTAGCAGGTCAAACATTATACGTAGGAAGAGAATTTGAGTTATTGTTTAGGGTTGATGATTTTTTATCATTCTTTCCATACTCATTAGCCAAGGAAAGGGAAGTGAATGGCTCTGCTTGAGTAGAGTGTCCTCTATCCCGCAGATGATCTTGCACTATTTCCAAACTATTTATCTCCTTTATTTGCTTCTTGACTATCTGTTCACATGACCCTTGTGTGAGGAAAACCTTGTTATTGTTGACAAAGATCCTTCTCTTGAAGGAGTGCAGTCATTACTTCAGCAAGCTCATTGGAATTTAGAAGATTGAGGGGGGATCTTAAAGAAACGTACAAAATTCTTAAGGGTTTGGACAGGCTAGATGCAGGAAGATTATTCCCGATGTTGGGGAAGTCCAGAACAAGGGGTCACAGTTTAAGGATAAGGGGGAAATATTTTAGGACCGAGATGAGGAAAACATTTTTCACACAGAGAGTGGTGAATCTCTGGAATTCTCTGCCACAGAAGGTAGTTGAGGCCAGTTCATTGGCTATATTTAAGAGGGAGTTAGATGTGGCCCTTGTGGCTAAAGGGGTCAGGGGGTATGGAGAGAAGGCAGGTACAGGATACTGAGTTGGATGATCAGCCATGATCATATTGAATGGCGGTGCAGGCTCGAAGGGCCGAATGGCCTACTCCTGCACCTATTTTCCATGTTTCTATGTAAGCTAACTCAATCAACCCATGCACAAAGTCAGGGTCTGTGGATGTGCACTGGTGGGAACATTGTGGTTAATAATGGCTGGTCAATGAAAACATCTAGTGAGACCATGGGATGAATCTTTGTTTTCAACCTGCACTGCATCAACTGGGTGTGGGTTAATTTAACACAGTGCTATTTTACTTCGGAGTCACGTGAGTGACAACGTGAAGAACCCGCTTACGACGCATGCGTGTCATATCGCTACACGCATTCGAACTCGTCATCGCTGGGGGTTTCGGCCCGAAACGTCGCCTATTCCCTTCGCTCCATAGATGCTGCTGCACCCGCTGAGTTTCCCCAGCAATTGTGTGTACCTTCGCTGGAGGAAGGACGTTCCTCCAAATCGGCAGGGGTTGAACCTGCAACAGGAACGTAAGGGAACTTCGTTTTTCTTTACTTACCCTTTTTTATCTATAAGGCTGATGACGCTGGCTGGGGAGAGTCTGCAGATTTGCCGGGGCCCGTTAATTACTTTTAAACAGGAACGGAGCCGACTTTAGCGCCAGGACAACGGTCGCTGGAGCAGGGGTTCCGCAGGTGTAAAAATAGCGGCGAGCGGTCAGTGCCCGAGAGAGAGCACTGAGTACACGTTGGGCCCGCTGGAGCCGCTGGAGCACCGCAGAGGCTGGGGGGTGGGGGGGGGGGACAGACAGCAGCAACAGGCCGAACTCCCGTAATGGGAATAGCTGTGCCAGACTTACCCCCCCCCCCCCCACTTTTGCTCCCGGTTTTTCGCGCCCGACTTTCCCTGCCGATTTTTGCTCCCAACTTCGCTCCCGCGCCGGCCCCGGCCCCGGCTGGTCGGGAGAGGTCGGCATAATCAGAGTCGTTGACTTCGAGGAGTCCGACTGTGAATAGCCGCGAGCGACCAACTGCCCGTGCGCGCTGGGGGTCGGTTGGAGGGGTTTGTGGAGCAGCCACGAGCGGACAGAGCAGCAGGGAGCGAGAGGCACCGTCTCCCAATAAGGGAGCGAGTGCAAATCACACCAAAACGGGTGGAAGAAAGAAAGAATCAGCACCACCATCTCCCGAAAGGGAGCGAGTGCAAATCACACCAAAACGGCTGGAGGAGCTCCTCCATGGTGGCAGTCCCAGAAATATGGAGGCTAGCCACAGTGGGCAAAAGGTAAGTCCCACAGCGGTACCCCGTGTGGGGCCGCAAGATATCTCTTACTCCTCGGAGGAGAGTGGGCAGGACCAAATTTGGTCAGACCCTGACCAAGGCACAGGTTTACATAACCCTGAAGGAGGGGAGAAAGTGGACTCTGCATTTCACCCTGTGTAGGAAATGGACAGAGCAACGCGTAGAAAGGCTGTAAAGAAGCTGCAGGACGTCAGTGGCGAAGGTTCCGGGGACCTGCAGCAGCAGCTGCCGGCACAGGCAACTTGTATGGAGACATCAGCTCTGCCGGATTTAAACCCCGCGCCGGGAAAATCAAATCCTAGACCGGGCGGGAAGGCAAAACGCAAAGTACATCACTGCGAAAGTGATGTGGAGAAACAGCCTCCGGATAATACTTACCGATACCGAAGTAAGGATGAGCAGCTGCAGGATATAGCGCAGCCAGCAGCAGCCACTTTCGCGGAGCTGGGAAACCGGTACGAGTGGCTGCAGCATGTTCGGCCGTCAGCGACAGGCGCCGGGGAGTACCGGGACTGCGAGCAACGGCACAATTATATGGGGCGGCCGGGAGCGACCAGTGCCCGTAGGCATGGGGACCGGCTGCGGCAAAAACTGCGTGCGACTAGTGCCCGAGAGCACGAAGGTCGGCAGGAGCGGTTGGATAAAAGTACATGTCTACACATCACCTGCAAGCCAATACCTTTGCTGAGGTGTTGGCAAGACATTTACCTCCAGGAAATTGTGGGGCTCTGAATGTGGCCAGTGTTAACTGAAGTATTTGGAGACACGTTGGTCAGGATGCTGGCTGCAAATTTGACCAGTTAGCCTTACTCACAGGTGTGCTTTTGTTCCCCTGAAACAGACATTATTGGAACAGACATTACTGTGTAATCCTGAGATGGGAATGCTATCTATCAGGAATTGTATTGGACTGCTGGATCCTTTAGTCTTAGCAGTAACCAAAAACATAACAGGACAAGGTATTGAACCGAAAGAAAGTTCTAAAGTCCTATCAGCGGGATATTAACGGCCGCACTATTAGAAATAAACATGACACTACTTCACCAGGATGCACTGGCCTTGTATGCAAACCTGGAACCTCCCAAACCACTGATATAGAATGTGGAGGTATTCATTACTTGCTCCTTAGTTCAGCATGTACTGAACTGAACGTCATTCAGACAAAGAAGCAACAAATTGAAGCATATAATATCAGACATTATCTAATTCTGAACGCAGTCACGCGTCATTCAAACAATTTATGGGTCATTCTGACAGGCTAATGAAGTAACCGACTGACGCCACTATGGCGCTAGATGTGGGTACATTTGTTAGGCATGGTCATAACCTAACATTAACAGTGACCAGTTTTATGGACACCGGGAGTAGTATGTCAACTATGGGTAGAAACTTACCAACACCACGTGACTATCTGGCCAACTCTATTTGTAAATTGAATTGAATTCTTATTTTATTCAGACATTTAGGTCTGAACGAAATGATATTGCCTGCAGCCATATAAGATTATAAACAACGGTGGTAGAAGGCAGAACCATTCATCACCATCCATCATAGACCTAACTTACTGGTTCTTTCTAGCAACATGAAGAGTTACCCATGTTACTATCTATATTAACCTATTTATTGTACAATTGAAAGCACCTCTTGTACACCTAGGACTGACAGACCATAGGCGGAATCGTTTCAGCGGGTCGCAGACAGTCCACTCATTCAACAGTACTTGGTATTCTCTAGAAATAGGAAGTACGTTCATAACCATTATCACCCACAGATCTATAAACAGCCATCTGTTCTGGAATTCCTGGCAAGCCTCCATTACGATGAGAGGCTTAGTCATAGTACCATAATTGCGCCAGGAGTGCTCTGTCTACATACCTGTCGAAGGTACAGAGCGACATTCTGTGGGGACACACACACTGGTAACAAAACTCATTAAGGGCATGTTAAAATTAATCCCCAAGAACTAGGTACATTCATATATGAGATGTGAGTTTTGTACTGACCAAGTTAAGAAACTGGTCTCCAGCTACAGCTCTGTCATTACAGAAACTGACTATGTAAACAGTCATGCTGATGGCCTTGGTCACGGTGCAAAGAGTCCAGTCACTACAGAAACTAAGGCTGGACAACATGATGATTTCATCAGGGAATTAAACCTGTCACATCAATCAAAGGGTCAAACCGAACAGACAGGGGTCAGCAGGCCTAAAAACAAAGTACAGAGCCTATACGACAGATGGTCGTTGCTGTATTATAACTCATTTACTATCATACATGAAGTATGCTAGATCATCAGAGAGAAGAAATGTCACGTTTATCAGCTACTAATAGCCACTCAAAACAGTGACAGTCCAGATCATCTCTAAATGGCTAAGCTAGTCCTGACAAAGGCTGGAGTGGACTCTAAGGATAAATTAAATCTTACTCCATCAGGGCTGCAGCTACATTGGCAGCTATGAAGCTGGACGTACCAGTGGACAAAACCCTCAAGACAGTAGAATGGTCAACGGAGGAAACTATCCAACGACTTTATAACAAACCAGTTATTGAACCTGGAAGAATTGCAGAAACAATTTTAAGTTCTGCATATAATTCACCGCATAAATAGGGGCAATAATTGGAATTAATATTTTACAGTTGGGTTTCAATATCGTATTATGTTTAATGATGTTAACATCATTCTCCCCACAACCAAGGCAGTTGTGAAGCATGGACTCGTTCCACGGCATGAGGTCACAGAGCTTTGAAGTCTTCACGTAGTCACTCGCGTGACTCCGAAGTAAAATAGTAAGATTAAACGAGAACTTACCAGTTTGAAGTTTGATCTGTATTTTATGAGGAGGAACGTTGAGGGAATACGTGCCCTCCGCTCCCACCCTCGATTAGTCATATCTTAAACTGGTATCTCTTTGATAATCTTACTATATTAGGTCATTATAGTTTTTCTGTGACCTCACACCGCTGCTTTGAAGGATGACACGCATGCGTCGTAAGCGGGTTCTTCACGTATTCCGTCAACGTTCCTCCTCATAAAATACAGATCAAACTTCAAACTGGTAAGTTCTCGTTTAATCTTACTATTTTCCAATGTTATCCAATTTAACATAACAAATTGCTAAGACCAGGTAGAGCAATCATACAAATTTGCAATAATGGTCGTGCCATTTTATTTAAAATGCAAAAATTGCAATATTTTAGGAAAAAACTGTAGTGAAACCAACACCAATAATTAATGACCCAATTAATAGTTTACACAGCTTTGCAGGGTATTGTCAAAGTGATTGAAAGCCCACTAGTGTTGAACTCTCTCACCGCCAATAAGCTGCACTGAATCAGCAGTATAATAGTGTATAGAGCTAGGTGCTGTTGCAGCTTTTTGCTGCTGAGGAATGCTGATTCTTTGTATTTAAAGCCTTCGCTTGCTCCTGGTTTTAACATACTTTCAACATCATGAAGGAGCAAGTTTTGTGGCGGTGTTAGTATTACTTATCACCGCAGCAGCTTTCACTGAGTGGACTTTACTAATATTTGTGGAGCAGAGTTGACACAAATCTGTTTAGATGGGATACAGTGCAGATAGAAACATATAAACATAGAATATAGGTGCAGGAGTAGGCCATTCGGCCCTTCGAGCCTGCACCGCCATTTAATATGATCATGGCTGATCATCCAACTCAGTATCCTGTACCTGCCTTCTCTCCATACCCCCTGATCCCTTTAGCCACCAGGGCCACATCTAACTCCCTCTTAAATATAGCCAATGAACTGGCCTCAACTACCTTCTGTGGCAGAGAATTCCAGAGATTCACCACTCTCTGTGTAAAAAATGTTTTTCTCATCTCGGTCCTAAAAGATTTCCCCCTTATCCTTAAACTGTGACCCCTTGTTCTGGACTTCCCCAACATCGGGAACAATCTTCCCGCATCTAGCCTGTCCAACCCCTTAAGAATTTTGTAAGTTTCTATAAGATCCCCCCTCAATCTTATAAATTCTAGCGAGTAGAAGCCGAGTCTATCCAGTCTTTCTTCATATGAAAGTCCTGACATCCCAGGAATCAGCCTGGTGAACCTTCTCTGTACTCCCTCTATGGCAAGAATGTCTTTCCTCAGATTAGGAGACCAAAACTGTACGCAATACTCCAGGTGTGGTCTCACCAAGACCCTGTACAACTGCAGTAGAACCTCCCTGCTCCTATACTCAAATCCTTTTGCTATGAATGCTAACATACCATTCGCCTTCTTCACTGCCTGCTGCTTGCGACAATAGTTATCTATTGTATAAACTGAAGCATCTGGTGAGGGCAATAATTTATGAAGCAGCTGTGAGCTTAATCAAAAGGTGAATAGTTGTGAAAAGGGAATTATTGATTCTTAGTAAAATCCATTACATTTATTATTGCCTTTCTGCACATTAATGCAAGGTTAGAAAAGATCAGTTAGATACGTACATTGCTTATACTTTCTATCTTCTTATAATAATTAGGTTTATAAAACCCATATTTTTTAAAGACCAAAGGAATTTACACAGTAGAATCACTACTGCTTAATTTAGCTTAGATATTGTACACATCCAAGCTCCTCTAGTAGGTTTCTTAATTTTTTTAATGAAATGGTAAAAAAAAAATCAAATTACTGCTAAGCAGGTGTGCTAAACATGAACTCAGCAGATTTTGTGCCATATTTGAGTATATCGAGCAAAATAGTCCTGCTCATTACAAGCTCAATGTGGCACATCGCATCCATCCTTGACTCAAGTGATGCCAAGGCCTCAGCAATTGAAAGGTTTTCTCCACTAGGCTAGATGCAGTGTACCCAGCACCAGACATGTTCATGTTCAGTGTGAAAAAGGGGTGCGACCCAAAACTCATGTATTAATTCCCTCCACAGATGCTGGCAGACACGCTGAGTTCCTCCAGCACTTTGTGTTCTGTTCAAGATTCCAGAATGCGCAGTTTCTTAATGCACCAGACATGCTCTTGGTAGCCCTAGTTTTCATGTGGCTAATCCAGTTGAGTTTCTAGCCATTGGTAACCTCCAAAGCTATTAATCATGGTACTTTTAATAATAATACTTGATGGTAATATCCCTGAATGTCAAGAATGGGTGGTTCTACATATTTTAAAGATAGCCATTGGCTAGCACTTTCAACAAGTGAATGAATGATGCCTGCCATTTGTCAACATATCCTTGAATGTTATGCAATTATTGCTGCATGCAGGCATGGGTTCTGAGGAATGGAATAGAACATTGTACAATCATCAGTAAATGTACTTAACCTATCATTGATGAAACAGCTGAAGATGGCTGGACAAGGATAGGGCACCTCTGTGATGTTCTGGGCCTGACATAGAAACATAGAAAATAGGTGCAGGAGTAGGCCATTCGGCCCTTCGAGCCTGCACCGCCATTTGATATGATCATGGCTGATCATCCAACTCAGTATCCCATCCCTGCCTTCTCTCCCATCCCTGATCCCTTTAGCCACAAGGGCCACATCTAACTCCCTCTTAAATATAGCCAATGAACTGGCCTCAACTACCTTCTGTGGCAGAGAATTCCACAGATTCACCACTCTCTGTGTAAAAAATGATTTCCTCATCTCGGTCTTAAAAGTCTTCCCTCTTATCCTTAAACTGTGACCCCTAGTTCTGGACTTCCCCAACATCGGGAATAATCTTCCTGCATCTAGCCTGTCCAACCCCTTAAGAATTTTGTAAGTTTCTATAAGATCCCCCCTCAGTCTTCTGAATTCTAACGTGTACAAGCCGAGTCTATCCAGTCTTTCCTCATATGAAAGTCCTGCCATCCCAAGAATCAGTCTGATGAACCTTCTCTGTACTCCCTCTATGGCAAGAATGTCTTGCCATGATTAACCTTCAGCAACAACAATTGTCTTCCTTTGTACAAGATTTACTCCAATCTAGTTGTGAATGTGTTGTTTTGTGTAAATTGTCATAAATTCATTATGTCATAGAGTTGTATAGAAAAGGGGCCTTTGGCACATTACATTGATGCCAACATTTGTATCTATCTACTCATTTGCCCACACTAAGAAAGTATCTTTCAATGTCTTTCCTATTTAAGTATCTGTCTAAATTCCTCTTGCATGAAATAATTGTAACTGATTTAACCTCACTTCTAACAATGCACCCCCCAGATTCCTTTAAAACTCCTTTCTCTCATCTTAAATCTATGTTCTTTTGTTTTTGATAGTCCTACCATGGAAATACAATGCTGAGTATCTACCCGACTTTTGCCTTTCAGAATTGTTAATCCTTCTATCTGTTGCCCCCTCTGTCTCCTTTGCTTCAGCCAAAGCAAATCCAGCCTATTGTATCTCTCCTCATGACTAAAGTTCTCCACTCCGAGCAATATTCTCATGAATCTACTCTGCACTCAAATCAGATCAAATCAAGTTGAGTTTATTGTCATATGCACAAGCACAGTAATGTGCAGGTACAATAACAATCTTGTTTGAAGCAATATTGTAGGCTCAGAACCTCAGATAAACACACAACATAAATTATACCAATTACATATGAATTCTACAGTGACAAGAAATTAACTGGCAAAACAGACATAGGTGCAAAATCATAATGTGAAACAAGTCCATGGGAGTGCCAGAGGTGTCCCACAGTGTTCCACTGCTGATGGGGGGAGGGGGGGTTCCAAAGAAGTCTTGACCCAAAACATCACCTATCAATATGCTCCAGAGATGCTGCCAAACTCACTGTGTTATTCCAGCACTCAAATATCGCTGCTTTTATATAGTACTTATCCACCACCTTTTCAGAGGATAAGTCCACATTTCTACAGGTGAAAAACATTTCCTCATCTCACTTGTTGTCCTTCTACCAATACTTCTAAATCTATACCCAATGGTTTTAGATTCCTCTCATGTAGGAAATGGGCCCTCCCTATTTACTTTAGCCCCTTATTTATCTTATACACCTCAATTAAGTCTCCTCTTAGCCTTCTCTATTTCAGGGTAAATAACTGTTTTATCCAAGCTTACATCAGAGTGATAATGTTATAATCCTGTCAGCATTCTGAATGTAAGCATTGAAATGACTAAACATGAAATTATCTTGATCATAGCAGCCAAGAATTATGCTGTCTCTGGAGTTCCCATCATTAGACTTGAACTAACTGACTGACAATTTTAAGCAAATAATTATTTTGGAGAAAAAGGATGTCACTGTCGATTCCCCATGGTATTGTTCTTGCTGTATATTTGGGTTAAGACTGGTCAGTACCTCAGTAGATGGTGGGCAGCCCAACTGGTCAGCTTGGAGCAAGGTTTGTTGTAAGAAGGACCCTGAACTGAAATGTTGCCTATTCATGTCCTCCAGAGATGCTACCTGACATGCTGAGTTTCTGCACGACTTGTGTCTCTATTCGTAAACAAGTACCTGCTGTACTTTTTTGTAAGTTTCACTGCTGCTAATGTTTAAGGTCTTCACAACCACCATAGGCCAATTTACTGTTGAGCTGGAGTGCAACGTGTCACTAGGGCAATAATGTCTTAGCATGGGATCTTGACAATTGAATACCAAATACAGATGGTGGAAGGACATTGCCCCACACTATCTTCTTGCCAGGCCACACACCCCATAACAGGAGGATGCTTGAGAATCTCAGCGTAATAAAATTGTTCCTAATCGCACTGCCAGAAAGAGTCTTAATTTGAAGCTGTGCACTAAGACCTTCCATCACTGCTCTACAGCATGACACCTTTTTCCTTTTTCTTGAACTGAAGGGTCTTGTGTAGATGCGGGGCCCACATGGATAATGGCAAAGTAAGTAAGCCTCTCCCGATTGTGCTACAGAGTGCCTCCAAAGCAAGAAGAGGCCCTTGTCATATTTTTCATTGGATTGATCCTCGGCTATTGTAGAATAGTGCTCAGCTACATTTTCTAGCGCATGCACAGAAGTTAGAAGGTACTGAGGTCCAAAAGTCTACTGAAATAGAGCAGGTATCATAGAATGCCAGAGAAATATAATTCCCCGAATACACAACATTGACAATATGATCTTATGATCAAGCTCAATTATATACATAAGGGAAGATTCATTGAGAGTTTCTTTATTTAGAAGGAAGCCCAGATTGGTGTATGAAAGTAGTTTATAATTCATTAACTTCTAAACAATCACAAATCTGCTCTCTCACTCAATCTAATAATCTTTGCTCAAGGAAACTGGAAGAGATGGCATCTTCAGGTGAAGCAAAATAAGGCACAGGTGTGTGTCAGAACAATAAAGTCACAGTAACCTGTTACTTTTGCCACAGGAAACTTTATTCTGGCCTCTTATTCTCCGTAAGACTATTGGCCTCCAAATATTCTTGGGCAATGGGATCTGTGGACATGAGCCCAGCGTCGTTTGCTGCCTCTGAGTTTCTGAGACATTTGACCTTCACTAGGACCATTACTGAAGTACCATCAAGAAACAGATGATGTAGAGAAAGGCAGTGCATTTCACCCAGAGTTATTGTGTGAGCTTGCATTCTCTTGAGTCACAAACTTCCTCCCAGAATTGTCTGCAGAACAATGGTGAAATCAGTGAGTTGGATGATCAGCCATGATCATATTGAATGGCGGTGCAGGCTCGAAGGGCCGAATGGCCTACTTCTGCACCTATTTTCTATGTTTCTACACATATCAATTAAAAATTAAGCTGCATGTATCAATAATTTGTTTCCGTTAATGTATGCCCCTCTTCTGTTGTGATTTTGTGATTAATCAGCTAATGACATTTTGTGATTAACTGACATCTATAAACTGTTCACTCATCCCTTCCCACCCAAACCACCCCCTCCCCAGGTACTTTCTCCTGCAACTGCAGGAGATGCAACACCTGTCCCTATTCCACCACCGATTCCATCCAGGGACTCCGGCAGTCCTTTCAGGTGAGGCAGAGGTTCACTTGCACCTTCTCCAACCTCATCTACTGTATCTGTTGTTCTTGGTTTATACTCTACTCCTAGTCGCCCTGTTCATATCCCCTCATTATCACCTTCTGCGCAACCAACCATGAACCATTGTGGGCTCTTTGGCCATTGGTGATGTCTCTGATTTGTCCTGTACCTTTTCATACTTCTAGTTTCCATCTCCCCTGACTCTCAGTCTGAAGAAAGGGCCTCGTCCTAAAATATCACCTATTCCTTGTGTCCAGAGATGCTGCCTCACCCGCTGTTAATCCAGCATGTTGTGTGTATCGTCGGTGTAAACCAATATCTGCAGTTCCTTCCTACACACAATGCATGGTGAAGATTGGATAAGGGCAAGGCCTGGGAAGGCTGGCTATACTTGAAATGGATAGGTCACCTGTTCCTGATGGTTTGTATCTCAGGTTGCTAAAGGGTTTGGGATTAGAGAAACAACTTCCAAAATTCCTACGGTATGGGAGAAATTAGAATATTGGAAAGTTGCAAAGATCTTAAGGACAGTCCTATAAACTGGGCTAGTCATCAAATTTCGCTAAAGCTTTAGAAATATTAGTAGGAATAAAAATATCAGGTACTTACAAAGATTTAGTTAATTATGGATTTGCAAAAGAGGGATTGTGAATGACTGGATGGATGGATTATCTGATGAACAGAAAAAAAATGATGAATGTAATGCAGTGGTTATAAAATAAAAATAGAAACTGCCTTGGAGAGAGAAATAGTTCATGGTGCAGATAGGTCATTGACCATTCAAATAATAACGTGAATTTTAATATTGACTGGATGACACATGACAAGAGGGCCAACAAAATTGAGTAGCTGTTCGCTTAGATTAAAACATATTCTCAAATAATGAAAGCAACAAGTCATAATAAATTATTGTTTATCATACTGAAGTATAGTAGGGGCAAAGTTTCCCACTGCTTACAGATGCAAAGCTATGGACACACTGCTCTGTGTTTTGTAGTCATACCTACTATGTTCTGTTGTGCTGAAACAAAGCAAGAATTTCATTGTCCTATCAGGGACACATGACAATAAACTCTCTTGAATCTCTACTGCCTCACAGCTCCGGTGACTTGGGTTTGATCCTGACCTTGGCCATCGTCTGTGTGGTGTTTGCTCATTCTTCCCATGACCTCATGAGTTTCCATCAGGTGTTTGGGTTTCCTCCCACAATTCAAGATGTTTAGGTTGGTAGATTAATAGGCTGCCATTAGTGTGTAGTTGAGTGGTAAAATCTGAGAAAAATTGATGGGAATAATGAGAGAATACAAGAGAATTAGTGACTCATGGACCCAGACTAGTGAATTGAAGATGATATTTCTGTGCTCTGTGACCATATTATTGGAACACAGGAAAAGATGAGGTGCAACAAACAGTGAAGGTGATACCAATCAACTGCAAATGAACACAGATACAGTTATGGAAAAAGTAGCAAATGGCAGATGAAATTCAATACATAAAAGTGAGGTGATACCATTTGACAGAAGGGATGAGGAAAGATATAACAGTGCCTGAGGAGGTAGACAAAAACGCTGGATTCCAAAAACACAATTCGATTTTTCCAGCATCTGCAGTTCTTTCTTAAACACAGGAAATCGATCGGCCCATCAAGTACATACTGGCTGTCAATTCAGCAATTCAGACACTTCCATTCTCCAGCTCTGCCCTGGTAAGCGAGCAACTTTATTTCTCACAAGTATCAATACAATTTCCAATGTGAACTGTGCAGTCACATACATGCATTTTTTAAATTAAATCATTTAAGTTGGAAATGTATTGCAAGAAATAATTTTTAAATCAAGGTTCATAGAACTAAGAAAAGTAAAAAGGGAAACACCTACGACATCACAGAATAGAAGCAACTTAGCTCCTGAAAACTGAAAGTGTCCCAGGTGACAAGTATACTTTAATGGCGTTGTGCGGAATTGTATTAGGCGCTTTTCAGTGATGTGGAATTGATAACATGGCATTGGAAAAAGGAGTTGTGATGGAGCTACCTTATATGTTATATCATTTCATCTGCAATATTTTGTTGTATGCTTGGATTTGTAATGACTATAGAAATGATATGTAGTTTTTTATGAATAGAGCAAATTGCTTTGGTTTTTTAAAAGAATGTTTATGTTTCATAAAATTTTACGTCTTTTTGTGCATTAGAATTTTATTTATTAGCAAGGAACGTGCTACTATTTCAGAGAAGCAATGAATTCCAGAAAGAGTTTGGAAAAATGGAATGTATATCACAACAGTGCTTTCAATTTGTAACTGATGAATCAACTGACGCACTATTTTGAAGTTGTACTTTTGCATTGACTATCTATTCCAGTGCAATATTTTAGAAGGATGAGGGGGGATCTTATAGAAACATATAAAATTATAAAAGGACTGGACAAGCCAGATGCAGGAAAAATGTTCCCAATGTTGGGCGAGTCCAGAACCAGGGGCCACAGTCTTAGAATAAAGGGGAGGTCATTTAAGACTGAGGTGAGAAAAAACTTTTTCACCCAGAGAGTTGTAAATTTATGGAATTCCCTGCCACAGAGGGCAGTGGAGGCCAAATCACTGGATGGATTTAAGAGAGAGTTAGATGGAGCTCTAGGAGCTAGTGGAGTCAAGGGATATGGGGAGAAGGCAGGCACGGGTTATTGATAGGGGACGATCAGCCATGATCACAATGAATGGCGGTGCTGGCTCGAAGGGCCGAATGGACTCCTCCTGCACCTATTTTCTATGTTTCTATGTTTCTAATATTTTTTGTTCACCCATGCCAATTTCCTCTCCTCCTCCCACCAACCCAAGAAGTATCCATATTGAAATTTGTTTCTACAGGTTCAAAATCTCATCCTGTACCTTCCTGAAATGGCCATTATAAATCTGAACCAGATCCAGTCCCTAGCCTCACCTGGTGAACCAATATGCTGTTGGCATCTAGAATGAATTAGCTGTTTTCCTCTGAACATAAGCAGATAAGAAATAGAAGAAAGTATAGGCTATCCACACCCCCACATCTGCCATTTAGTAAGATCATGGTCATTCTTCCTGCATTCCATTCCTGCATTAATCGCAAAATATTTATTTGCCTAATATTTGAATGTGTATGGTTCTCTGTTTTGAATTGCAACCCTTCGGTGAAGAAATCTTATTACATTTCAAAATGTTCTCAATAGCTTACCCCATGTTTTGACATTGTGACCCCTGGTTCTGATGGAAATATCATCTGTGCATCTGCTATGTCAAACTTCATGAACATTTTGTAAATTTCACTGAGATTGCCTTCCATTCTTTTAAACTCTAGAGCGTTCACTGGTACCTCTGGTTTGGAGTTACCAGAGTGCTTTGTTTGGCTACATAGTTCTCCATGGTAGTAGTAGTAGTAGTCCCCCCTCGGTCATGACTGACCATGGGTGATGCATCCTGGTCGGATGCAAGCCTGGGCAATGTCATATGGAGGACAGGCTGTTGCCCATGCAGCACGTACCCCCTCTCCACGTCGCTGATCGATCCAAAGGAACAGCAGGGCCGTTAGTGTTTGGCACCAGCGCCGTCGCAGGAGCTGCCAGAGCGAGGTTGTAGGCAACGACAAACTCCCTTAGGGGCTCCGACTCTGGATTTTCTTGAGGTTTACTCCAGGAGCCTTTTCCATGACTGGATATGGCCACGAGGCAGTGGAGGTTTTAAATCAGAGTTTTCCCTCTCCTAGATGGACTACCTTCCCAGGCTGACAAGTCCCATCTGCCCGAGACTCGTGGGGGTGGGAGCGTCTACCTTCCCGTGCAGGTCTACAGCACCTGCCCACTACCCAGATGTAGCATGCTCAATGATTAGATGTGAAGATAGACATAAAATAGACAATAGACAATGATTAGCTGCATTGCTTCATGTGTTACCTGACTGCCCAGATCCTTTGGCCTCCCTTTTCATCTTCTGCTGCAGAAATACTGTTGAGTTTGTCACTCTGGATGAATTTCTGGGCTGGGAAGTACTGTGCATCCAAACAAAGGGAGGGCCAGGCAACAATTCCTACTGCATCGGATGGAAGGTGATGAGAGTGAAATAAAGAATTGGGTGAAAATTTGGAATTTGGGTAGTCTGCTATGTCATGGAGCAGCTACGGCTAGTCTCCAGCAATGTGTATGAAGGAACTGCAGATGCTGGTTTACACTGAAGATCAACACAAAGTGCTGGAGTAATGCCCCTGTCCCACTTAGGAAACCTGAACGGAAACCTCTGGAGACTTTGCGCCCCACCCAAGGTTCCCGTGCCATTCACTGAGGTTGCAGGTGGTTGCTGGAGGTTGCAGGTAGTCAAAGCAGGTAGGGAGACTGACAAAAACCTCTGGGAACCGCACGGAAACCTTGGGTGGGGCGCAAAGTCTCCAGAGGTTTCCGTTCAGGTTTCCTAAGTGGGACAGGGGCATAACTCAGCGGGACAGGCCTGAAACTGACTCTCGACCTGAAACGTCACCCATTCCTTCTCTCCAAAGATGCTGCCTGTCCTACTGAGTTACTTCAGCACTTTGTGTCTATCTTTAGTCTCCTGCAATGACCTGCACTCACCATGCCAACCACCTTTGACATTGGAAATATTCATTCTATTTGTGATCATATAGAGTTAAAGTGTGAGCAAATCATTATTAATATTATTACCAGTAATTACACATGAAATGCAGGGAAAGGTGATGATATGAATGATGTGGAGGCAGAGGAAATTAGTTTAATGTCATTATGTTCTGCATGGACATTTGTGGTCCAAAGAGCCTGTTGCTGTGCAGTACTGTTCCATGCTCTATGTTCCAATAAATGTTGTTTATTTTGAATTAAGTGTGCATCTAATAGATAGTTTGTCTGCTATTTCTGTTCGTTCATGCTAATAATTTGATAAATGTGGAAAAAAATTAAAGTAAAACACAACCTATGTATAAAATAAGCAAATTAATTTGGAAATATTTGCAAGAAATGTTCCAAATTCAACAATTGTTTCTCTAGATCTGTGGCTTGCAGTTTTTTGTTCACAGAGGATTTAATCTGATCCTTTACTGTCCATTGATCTGCAGTTCGCATTAGTACTGTTAATCTTTCGTTCAACTTGACGATCTGGAGATCCCCGATTAAAAACTATAAGGTATGAGAAATAAAACTCAAAGAAAGTTGCCAGTTTGTAAGGCCCAAACAATATATCTAGCTTTTGATTTGAAACATATTTTTCATGTGTTACTGAGAGATACTAGTGTTGCTGTGGTGAATAATAACCAGTGTTGGTTATCAGTTAGGTACACAAAAAAGCTGGAGAAACTCAGCGGGTGCAGCAGCATCTATGGAGCGAAGGAAATAGGCAACGTTTCGGACCAAAACGCTTTTGCAGACTGATAGGGGGGTGGGAGGCGGGGAGAAACATAGAAACATAGAAAATAGGTGCAGGAGTAGGCCATTCAGCCCTTCGAGCCTGCACCGCCATTCAATATGATCATGCCTGATCATCCAACTCAATATCCTGTACCTGCCTTCTCTCCATACCCCCTGATCCCTTTAGCCACAAGGGCCACATCTAACTTCCTCTTAAATATAGCCAATGAACTGGCCTCAACTACCTTCTGCGGGAAGGAATTCCAGAGATTCACAACTCTCTGTGTGAAAAACGTTTTCCTCATCTCGGTCCTAAAAGATTTCCCCCTTATCCTTAAACTGTGACCCCTTGTTCTGGACTTCCCCAACATCGGGAACAATCTTCCTGCATCTAGCCTGTCCAACCCCTTAAGAATTTTGTAAGTTTCTATAAGATCCCCCCTCAATCATCTAAATTCTAGCGTGTACAAGCCGAGTCTATCCAGTCTTTCTTCATATGAAAATCCTGACATCCCAGGAATCAGTCTAGTGAACCTTCTCTGTACTCCCTCTATGGCAAGAATGTCTTTCCTCAGATTAGGAGACCAAAACTGTACGCAATACTCCAGGTGTGGTCTCACCAAGACTCTGTACAACTGCAGTAGAACCTCCCTGCTCTTATACTCAAATCCTTTTGCTATGAATGCTAACATACCATTCGCCTTCTTCACTGCCTGCTGCACCTGCATGCCTACTTTTAATGACTGGTGTACAATGACACCCAGGTCTCGTTGCATCTCCCCCTTTCCTAATCGGCCACCA
The DNA here is from genome assembly GCF_010909765.2 of Amblyraja radiata. NCBI lineage: Eukaryota > Metazoa > Chordata > Chondrichthyes > Rajiformes > Rajidae > Amblyraja > Amblyraja radiata. Next base: position 2,126,913 of record NC_045959.1, on the reverse strand, counting down.
TTCAGATAATAATCTACTTTCCTGTTTTTGCCACCAAAGTGGATAACCTCACATTTATCCACATTATACTGCATCTGCCATGCATTTGCCCACTCACCCAGCCTATCCAAGTCACCTTGCAGCCTCCTAGCATCCTCCTCACAGCTAACACTGCCCCCCAGCTTCATGTCATCCGCAAACTTGGAGATGTTGCATTCAATTCCCTCGTCCAAATCATTAATTTATATCGTAAATAGCTGGGGTCCCAGAACTGAGCCTTGCGGTACCCCACTGGTCACTGCCTGCCATTGTGAAAAGGACTCGTTTACTCCTACTCTTTGCTTCCTGTCTGCCAGCCAGTTCTCTATCCATATCAATACTGAACCCCCAATACTGTGTGCTTTAAGATTGTATACTAATCTCTTATGTGGGACCTTGTCGAAAGCCTTCTGAAAGTCCAGATATAACACAACCACTGGTTCTCCCTTATCCACTCTACTAGTTACATCCTCGAAAAATTCTATAAGATTTGTCAGACATGATTTACCCATCATAAATCCATGCTGAATTTGTCCAATGATTTCACCACTTTCCAAATGTGCTGCTATCCCATTTTTAATAACTGATTCTAGCAGTTTCCCCACTACTGACGTTAGACTAACTGGTCTGTAATTCTCCGTTTTCTCTCTCCCTCCTTTTTTAAAAAGTGGTGTTACATTAGCTACCCTCCAATCCTCAGGAACTACTAGAGAATCTAAAGAGTTTTGAAAAATTATCACTAATGCATCCACTATTTCTGGGGCTACTTCCTTAGGTACTCTGGGATGCAGCCTATCTGGCCCTGGGGATTTATCGGCCTTTAATCCATTCAATTTACCTAACACTACTTCCCGGCTAACCTGGATTTCACTCAGTTCCTCCATCTCATTTGACCCCCGGTCCCCTGCTATATCCGGCAGATTATTTATGTCTTCCTTAGTAAAGACAGAACCAAAGTAGTTATTCAATTGGTCTGCTATGTCCTTGTTCCCCATGATCAATTCAGCCGTTTCTGACTGCAAGGGACCTACATTTGTTTTAACTAATCTTTTTCTCTTCACATATCTATAAAAACTTTTGCAGTCCGTTTTTATGTTCCCTGCCAGTTTTCTTTCATAATCTATTTTCCCTTTCCTAATTAAGCCCTTTGTCCTCCTCTGCTGGTCTCTGAATTTCTCTCAGTCCTCTGGTAGGCTGCTTTTTCAGGCTAATTTGTACGCTTCATCTTTTGTTTTGATACTATCCCTGATTTCCCTTGTTATCCACAGATGCACTACCTTCGCTGATTTATTTTTTTGCCAAACTGGGATGAACAATTGTTGTAGTTCATCCATGCAGTCTTTAAATGCCTTCCATTGCATATCCACCGTCAACCCATTAAGACTCAATCGCCAGTCTATCTTGGCCAATTCACTTCTCATACCCTCAAAGTTACCTTTCTTTAAGTTCAGGACCCTTGTTTCTGAATTAACGATGTCACTCTCCATCCTAATGAAGAACTCAACCATATTATGGTCACTCTTGCCCAAGGGGCCACGCACAACAAGACTGCTAACTAACCCTTCCTCATTACTCAATACCCAGTCTAGAATAGCCTGCTCTCTTGTTGGTTCCTCTACATGTTGGTTTAGAAAACTATCCCGCATACATTCCAAGAAATCCTCTTCCTCAGCACCCTTGCCAATTTGATTCACCCAATCTATATGTAGATTGAAGTCACCTTTTTTTACCTTTGTTGCACGCATTTCTAATTTCCTGTTTGATGCCATCCCCAACTCCACTACTACTGTTAGGTGGCCTGTACACAACACCCACCAGCGTTTTCTGCCCCTTAGTGTTTCGCAGCTCTACCCATATCGATTCCACATCCTCAAAGCTAATGTCCTTTATTCTATTGCGTTAATCTGCTCTCTAACCAGCAACGCTACCCCACCTACTTTCCCTTTCTGTCTATCCCTCCTGAATATTGAATATCCCTGGATGTTCAGCTCCCAGCCTTGGTCACCCTGGAGCCATGTCTCCGTGATCCCAACTATATCATAGTCATTAATAGCTATCTGCACATTCAACTCATCCACCTTATTATGAATGCTCCTTGCATTGAGACACAAAGCCTTCAGGCTTGTTTTTACAACACTCTTACCCCTTATACTATTATGCTGAAAAATGGCCCTTTTTGATTTTTGCCCTGGATTTGCCGGCCTGCCACTTTTACTTTTCACCTTGCTACCTATTGCTTCTACCCTCATTTTACACCCCTCTGTCTCTACGCTCACAGAACCCCTTTCCCTTTAACTCCATCCTCCACTATCCCATTCGACACCCCACCCCCCTTATTCAGTTTAAAACCACCCGTGTAGCAGTGGCAAACCTGCCTGCCAGAATGCTGGTCCCACACCTGTTAAGATGCAATCCGTCCCTTTTGTACAGTTCCCCCTTACCCCAAAACAGATCCCAGTGATCTAAGAATCTAAATCCATGCCCCGTGCACCAGTTCCTCAGCCACACGTTCAGGTCCCGTATCTCCCTGTTCCTGCTCTCGCCAGCACGAGGAACTGGAAGCAAACCGGAGATAACAACCCTGGAGGTCCTGCTTTTCAGCATTTTTCCGAGCTCTCTAAAGTCACGCTGCAGAATATTCATCCCCTTCTTTCCGACATCGTTTATGCCGACATGCACTACCACTTCCGGATGTTCACCTTCACCCTTGAGGATTTTTGGTTTTGGCTCAACAGCCCTATTCGCATCGCAAGCCAGTCCGCCGCTCAGTGTAAACACGTCTTCTGTCCCGACAGCTTCTAAGTGGGTGAACCTGTTCACAAGAGGTACAACACCCGGGGACATTGGCATTCCATGCTTCCCTCCCTTTCTCACTGTCTCCCACCTTCTCTCTTCCAGTACCTTAGGTGTAACAATCTTACTGTAGGACTTGTCGAAGAAAGTAAAAAGGAGGAGGAGCCCGAGGGCTGAGGGAGAGATAGGAAGGAGAGGAGACAGCAAGGGCTAACAGAATTGGGTGAATTCAATGTTCATGCCCGCAGGATGCAGACTCCCCAAGCGGAATATGAGATGCTGTTCCTCTAATTTCCGGTGTTGCTCGCTCTGGCCATGGAGGAGACCCAGGACAGAGAGGTCGGATACGGAATGGGTGGGGGAGTTGAAGTGCTGAGCCACCGGGAGGTCAGGTTGGTTAGTGCGGACCGAACTGAGTTGTTCGGCAAAACGAACGCCCAACCTCCGCTTGGTCTCATCGATGTAGATCAGCTGACATCTAGAGCAGCGGATGCAATAGATGAGGTTGGAGTAGATGCAGCTGAACCTCTGTCACACCTGGAACGACTGCTTGGGTCCTTGAATGGAGTCGAGGGGGGAGATAAATCGACAAGTGTAGCATCTCTTGCGGTTGCAAGGGAAAGTGCCCGGGGGGGGGGGGGTGGTGCGGGAGGGAAAGGAAGAATTGACAAGGGAGTTACGGAGGGAGCGGTCTTTGCGGAAGGCAGACAAGTGAGTTACGGAGGGAGCGGTCTTTGTGGAAGGCAGACAAGGGAGTTACGGAGGGAACTTATCGGTTATCAGTTATTGGTTATCGGTTAATTCACAATAGATCAAATCTCTTAATTCAGTTCTGCACTAATAATATTCCCAGTAAAAATGATAAAGTGAAGACTCATATTTCAGATGTGGATGTAAACTGAATAAATCACAAGTAAATCTGAGCAAATACAGTAATGTACTATTGAGCAAAATATCTAAGTAAACACAAAATGTGTAAGTACCCCAGAAGCTTAGGGGAACAGTTGAAATGGGGCAGCAAATAAATTGAATATAGTTAATTTGAGGAACATGTAATTGTATTCAATTTCATTCACTTCTCTGTTGCTTCAATAACTTTGTTGTACTCCATGGCTGGGAAAACTTCAGTTGTGTTTTGGATGCAGCAGGTTCCCAGTTAAACTACACGAGGAACACAATGAAAGATCTCCTAGCTCTCTTCATTTATTCATGTAAATGTAACCTATACCGTTGAGGCTTCCATTACCTGCACGATAGCAAGGGTATCACTGAATCATTTAACAGTCTCAAACCAGGTATTGCAAACATATCAGACTATACCCTAAGCAGACTATACCCATGTAAAACAGAATAACACCAATAATAAACAGAATTATGTGGAAAAAAACATTCAATTTGCATGTTGAAATGATGATGGAATTTTATTGGAAAGCCAAATGTAAAGCAGTTGTGTTTTGCTGCAGAGATTTGTCAGCTGCATCCTGGAACACAAAACATGTAGGGCACGTGTAGGGCTGAAGCATCTAGGTCAGTGCGATGACATCCAAACGTAAACAGTCCACCTTCGATATTGGTTCCTCAAGACTATTTCACTCTTGTGTGGTCGGCAAATGTCGTGGACCACTCATGCACAAGCATGATCTCCAAAACAAATCTGGAGTCTAATTTAGTGAAATCTGCAGAGACTTTCTTGTCAAGGTCTAAGCTTGTAAATTTGGAGCTTGTTAACTTGTTGAGATGCCTTTTAATTGAGTAACAGGGTGATACAGTGTGGAAACAGGCCCTTCAGCCTAACTTGCCCACACCGGCCAACATGTCCCAGCTACACTAGTCCCACCTGCTTGCGTTTGGCCCATATCCCTCCAAACCTGTCCTATCCATGTACCTGTCCAACTGTTTCTTAAACATTGGGATATTCCCAGCCTCAACTACCTCCTCTGGCAGCTTGTTCCATACACCCACCACCCTTAGTGTGAAAAAGTTACCCCTCAGATTCCTATTAAATCTTTTCCCCTTCACCTTGAACCCCTGCTCTGGGCAAGAAATGATGTGCATCTACCCGATGTATTCCTCTCATTATCTTATCACCTCTATAAGGTCACTCCTCGTCCTCCTGCGCTCCACGGAATAGAGACCCTGCCTACTCAACCTCTCCCAGTAGCTCAGACCCTCTAGTCCTGGCAACATCCTCGTAAATCTTCTCTGAACCCTTTCAAGCTTGCCAATATCTTTCCTATAATATGGTGCCCAGAACTGAACACAATACTCTAGATGTGGTCTCACCAACGTCTTATACAACTGCAACATGACCTCCCAACTTCTATACTCAATGCTCTGACTGATGAAGGCCAATGTGCCAAAAGCCTTTTTGACCTCCTTATCTACCTGCGACTTGACCTTCAAGGAACCATGCACCTGCACTCCTAGATCCCTCTGCTCTACAACAATCTCCTGAGGCCTACCATTCACTGTGTAGGTCCTGCCCTTGTTAGACATCCCAAAATGCAACACCTCACATTTTGTTGTATTAAATTCCATCAACCATTCCTCAGCCAATCGATCCAGATCCTGCTGCAATCGTTCACAACCATCTTCAGTACCTGCAAAAGCACCCACTTTTGTATCATCAGCAAACTTGCTAATCTTGCCCTGTATGTTCCCATCCAAATCATTGATGTAGATGACAAACAGTAACGGGCCCAGCACTGAACCCTGAGGCACACCACTAGTCCCAGGCCTCCAGTCTGAGAAGCAGCCTTCCACCATCACCCTCTGCTTCCTTCTATGAAGCCAATTTGCTATCCATTCAGCTATCTCTCCTTGGATCCCATGCAATCTAACCTTCCAGAGCAGCCTACCATGCGGAACCTTGTTGACTGCCTTACTGACATGTTGAGCTTTCTGATTGCCCTTAGTCTCCTTCAAAGTCCCAGCATCATGGCCTCGCCCTCTGATCCCAATCCTGCCTAGAACTCACATATTCCAAACAACTGTTTGTCAGCTCAGCTGTCCCCTCACTGATCTCAGTATTCCAGTTTCCATATCTAGTCTCGTAACTAAACCATCTTCCTCTGGTCCTCTCTTCACTCACAGTAGTGACAGTCCATGCATAAAACATAATCACACCTCTGATCACCAGTCTGGCAAGCTGCCTCTGTACAATTTCAAGGGTCACGATGTTTTTATTGTGTTGAGAAAAGGAAATCAAGTGTAAATAATGAAAGTACAGACACTTCAATCAAAGGCAGACCTGTACACATGATGGATGAGTAATTGGAAATCAATTTTACAATTACTTCACATCATTATACAATTGATTTCCTTCACTCAGTTCTGTCCATCATGTCTCCATGCCTCCCACCTTTATCCTGTCAAAGCTATCACTGAAAAATATTAGTTTACATTAATTATAATTTACATTCTCAAATATTCAAACGCCACATACATCTTCAAACAATTAAACATGTGAACATGTCCACTACCCATTCCGCTGGCAGCCATTTATTCCCATTAATTTCATTGTGGCTGTCATCGTTTTCACCAAGCACTGCTCAATAGGGAGATTTTGCAGACTCAGAGTTGGAACTCTGCCTCATTGGAGTCTGTGGGAATCTACTGATGCAGCACTGAAGTATTCAACAGCCCTGGAAACCCAGCAGACGATGCCACCATTAACTTATGCCCACACCAGTACTGCACTCTACACAAAGAGATGTCGGAACCTAAGGTTGCAGCAGCATCTATGGAGCGAAGGAAATAGGCAACGTTTCGGGCCGAAAACCCTTCTTCAGACTGATGGAGGGTGGGTGGGGGGCAGAAAGGAAAAAGGAAGAGGAGGAGCCCGAGGGCTGAGAAGGGGAGGAGACAGCAAGGGTTACCGGAAATGGGAGAATTCAATGTTTATGCCACTAGGGTGCAGACTGCCCAAGCGGAATATGAGGTGCTGTTCCTCCAATTTCCGGTGGTGCTCACTCTGGCCATGGAGGAGGCCCAGGACAGAGAGATCGGATTCGGAATAGGAGGGGGAGTTGAAGTGCTGAGCCACCGGGAGATCAGGTTGGTTAATTGCTGCACCCGTTGAGTTTCTCCAGCATTTTTGTCTACCTTCGATTTTCCAGCATCTGCAGTTCCTTCTTAAAGACGTAGGAACCTAAGTGGAAGTTTGATCTCACACATTTGTTTTCTGTGCAAGTCATGAATCTGAAATACAAATGAAATGCCAAAAAGTAAACATGCATTTTTCATTTGTTGGTAAAATAATTGTAGACTTCTTTAAATTAGTAAAACTTTGAAGTCAGTTATTTAAAAACATGAAAGCATCCTTTTTAATTTCCTGTTTGTCTGGAAATCCCTTTGTTTTAATGATATTATGCAAATTTCTGATAATTAACTTGAGCTGTTGTAGTAGATTGATGCTTCATCTCTATATATCTAGTATTTGGAACATAATCAGAACTGTTCGAAGACTATTGGTTTTGCTCATTATTTCTTCACACTGCAGCCTGTCTTGAAGTTCAATAAAACTTAAAGGATAATGATTCCGTCCCCTTGCAAGGTGATGTGAATGTTTGGTGGATTGTGCGGCTTGTTTTCTCCTGGTTGGTGTTGGGTTTCTTGCAAGTTATGACAATGGTACGTACAACACAGCTAGAAGGTATTCCATCATTGAGAAGACTAACAGCTTATTTGTTGGAGAAAGGTTGTGGGGAGCAGGAATGTGGATTACTAACTGCAAAGTCCCCAGCTCCAAGCACAGAAATCAATGATAAAGGGTGTTCGAACTGTAATACCATTCAATAATAAGAGTAGGTGATTATTTACTCTATTGTTGAAATGGTCAATGACTGATGTCTCTAATGTGACTTGCTTATCGAGTCCAGTCCAAATATTCTCTTGGCTTTACTATATACATCCATGGACCCTTTATTTTTCAAGATTTATGCATTGAAAATTAATAATATATATTCATTATTGAAGATAGACACTAAAAGCTGGAGTAACTCAGCGGGACAGGCAGCATCTCTGGACAGAAGGAATGGGTGACGTTTCGGGTTGAGACCCTTCTTCAAACTTGAATATCCCTGCTTTTGACCTTCGGTTTGAATGAAGATCCTTGAGGTAGGTAAAGATTGGCAGTTCAACGGATCTAGGAGTGACATTGCCATGTCTAACTCTGGTGCATGGGTATATGAAAGGTGGTCTGTATATTTCTATTCCTCTTGCCTTTGGATGCAATGTGTTACTCTAACTGCTAGGAGATATGATAATACAGTGAAGAGCCATCCACACACTGGCCAGACCTGGTAACGGGATCAGTGAACGAGATGAGCTTTTACAATGATCTGAATATTTCAGAATTATTTCAAGGTTCATATTATGTAATTAATTGAATGTAAATCCCCAGGTATTATGCTAGGATTTGAACTTGTGTCTCTGTATTGTTATTCTCGTCATCTGGATCAATTATCTAATACAGTAATTTTAAACCTTTGCCAATGTTCACAGGGAATATTTGGATATTGGTAACAGATCTCAAGTGAAATTGAGATTATAAACTATGCACATTGACTATTCTAATAGTATAGTTAGTGATAACCAAAAACATTGAGATATGACTATTATTCCAAAAACAATTTGATAAATACCTTGTTAATCTCACTGCCATGTTTATATTTGGTTAGCAACACAATTGTTTTCAGTAAGGAAGCAAGTATTATCTGATCGAAACAATATGACAATTTTCAAATATTGTATTAATTAAGAAATCGCTCTTTTATATATGTGTCAACTCTGAGTCTAAAGAAGCATCCCGACCTGAAGTGTCATCTGTCCATTCCCTCCACAGATGCTGCCTGACTCTCTAAGTCCCTCAGCATTTTGTGTTTTTGCTCAAGGTCCCAGCATCTGCAGTTTCTTGTTTCTCCATATATCAATGTTGCTGTGGCTGGAGCAGAGCGGAAAGAAAGATAATAGCGAGGACAGGGAAGTAAGACAGAAAAAAACCAAATAAGAGAGAATGGAATAGAGAGTGGAAGTATTGGAGGAAGAGTGGTCTGAAGCACTGATAACTCTGCAAGAAATGAGCAGGGTCCAATCTGATTCAGCGGTAAATGAGTGTCATTATCTTTGTTACTTAGAAACATAGAAAATATGTGCTGGAGTAGGCCATTCGGCCCTTCGAGCCTGCACCTCCATTCAATATGATCATGGCTGATCATCCAACTCAGTATCCTGTACCTGCCTTCTCTCCATACCCCCTAATCCCTTTAGCCACAAGGGCCACATCTAACTCCCACTTAAATATAGCCAATGAACTGGCCTCAACTACCTTCTGTGGCAGAGAGTTCCACAGATTCACCGCTCTCTGTGTGAAAAATGTTTTTCTCATCTCGGTCCAAAAGGATTTCCCCTCTACCCTTAAACTGTGACCCCTTGTCCTGGACTTCCCCAACATCGGGAACAATCTTCCTACATCTAGCCTGTCCAACCCCTTAAGAATTTTGTAAGTAACACTTGTTCTCATGTTATGGGTGTCTCTGTTGAAGATGCCGCTGCTAGCTTCCCGCAAAATGTACGACTGAGTTTATTTCTTGAAGTACTGTAGTCTATTTAATCAATGTATTCCCAACACACAGTAGTTGTTTGACACAATTAAATAAGTTGCCATGCAGTTAATATTCAACAATATAATTTGGAAATGGAATCACATGTGAGCTTGACCAGATAAGAGATGCAGCAAAAGGATATTAATGAATCAGCTAGATTTTCACTGGAGCTTCAGTGTCACTTTCAGTGCTATTGTTGTGAGAGTCAGTCATCTTTGTCCCAGTCTGAAGAAGGGTTTCGGCCCGAAACGTTGTCTATTTCCTTCGCTCCACCCGCTGAGTTTCTGCAGCATTTTTGTGTGCCTTTGATTTTCCAGCATCTGCAGTTCCTTCTTAAACCCAGAATGAAAATATTGGTTGACCATTTGAATTCTGCAATCTCTGCCATTTTCCCAGAGAAAAGAAAAGGCCGTGACTACAGTATATTATGATAAGCCACAGCTCAGTTAGTTAATGATAGAGTGCTGAAGACCTTTCAAATAAAAGAAACACAATGGGTTGCATTAATCAAGTCACCTCCCAGCTTTACAACAAATTAAGTATTTTGAAGTTTGAACAGTGTATGAAATGTGACAGCTAATTTGCATGCTGCAAGCACTTTCACTCAAGAGCATGATAATGACAAGATGAGCTGTTTTTGCAAGATTAATGATTGAAAGAAGGCACCTGGAAGTGTGGCATCCCCTGAATATTGCACTGGATTGATGGGCTCCATTTGTGGGCTTAAGTTTCTGGAGTGTGACTTGAATTTGCATCATCTGAGCCAGAGCTATCATGAATAAGAGGGTTAATAATCTACAGATAACTAATTATGAAGTTCCATCATGGCCATACTTATTATTTCATAACAAGATTATTCAAAATAGAAAAGGAAAAACCAAATTAGATAATACAGGGGAGCAATTATCAGACCACTGGGATATTCACATATATGACAAATTTGAACAAAACGAGTCCATAGATTGGCAGGCTGAATAGTTATGTTAGCTGTTTGTCAAGGGTAAGAGAAAAACCTGCAAGATGAAAGGAGAAAACCAGGACAAAATAAACACTGACTTTCAGCAACCAGGACTGGTCTTAGTCGCAGTAAACCCAGGCAAAATATGTGGAGATTATGAGGCAGATAAAGTATTTCATTATTTTACTAGGTTCTTGATTATTTATTGTCAGTGCATTTGAGTTAACATACTATTGTTGATGTAGTTTTATGATAATTAAGTTAAACTAACCAAAAGCCAAATTGTCACCCATTCCATCTCCCCAGAGATGCTGCTGCCTGTCCCACTGAGTTACTCCAGCATTTTGTGTCTATCTTGGCCAAAATAATTTGATGTCAGTGAAATTTTGAAGAAATACCATCAAGTTAAGCTTGAAATAAGGATAAATTATTCATCTAAAGAATTTAATTTATATATGAGACCTGCCATATTGAAAATTCATAAAAGCAGTATGCTGATGGGTATGTTTTTCAGTTAAAATTTACATATTTTAGACTGGTTCAATAGACAATAGATAATAGGTGCAGGAGTAGGCCATTTGGCCCATCGAGCCAGCACCGCCATTCAATGTGATCATGGCTGATCATCTCCAATCAGTACCCCGTTCCTGCCTTCTCCCCATATCCCTTGACTCCGCTATTTTTAAGAGCCGTATCTAGCTCTCTCTTGAAAGTATCCAGAGAACTGGCTTCCACAACCCTCTGAGGCAGAGAATTCCACAAACTCACCACTCTCTGTGTGAAAAAGTGTTCCCTTATCTCCGTTCTCTGTGGCTTACCCCTTATTCGTAAACTGTGCCCCCTGGTTCTGGACTCTCCCAACATCGGTAACATGTTTCCTGCCTCTAGCGTGTCCAAACCCTTAATAATCTTATATGTTTCAATGAGATTGCCTCTCATCCTTCTAAACTCCAGAGTATACAAGCCCAGCTGCTCCATTTTCTCAGCATATGACAGCCCCGCCATCCCGGGAATTAACCTTGTGAACCTTCGCTGCACTCCCTCAATAGCAAGAATGTCCTTCCTCAAATTAGTGGAAGAAAACTGAAGATAATACTCCAGATGTGGTCTCACTAGGGCCCTGTACAACTGCAGAAGGTCCTCTTTGCTCCTATACTCAACTCCTCTTGTTATTAAGGCCAACATGCCATTCGCTTTCTGTACTGCCTACTGTACCTGCATGCTTACTTTCATTGACTGATGAACAAGGACCTCCAGATCCCGTTGTACTTCCCCTTTTCCCAACTTGACACCATTTAGATAGTAATCTGCCTTCCTGTTTTTGCTACCCAAGTGGATAACCTCACATTTATCCACATTAAACTGCATCTGCCGTGCATCTGTCCACTCCCCCAACCTGTCCAAGTCACCCTGCATTCTCGTAGCATCCTCCTCACAGTTCACACTGCCACCCAGCATTGTGTCATCTGCAAATTTGCTAATGTTACTTTGAATCCCTTCATCTAAATTATTGATGTATATTGTAAATAGCTGCGGTCCCAGCACCGAGCCTTGCGGTACCCCACTGAGCAATATTTCCTTTTTAACTTGATTGTACAGTTTTCGTGTAGCAAAGTGTTGGTTCTACATAAATGGCCTGTATAATTTTCAGGCAACATATGAATGAATTAAAATGATAACACTGGCATCCTATTGTGCCTTACTGTATATGTCGGTTGACTCAAGCACTCATCTGTCTCTTCCAAGCAGTAATGTATCGTAGGCACAGATGATTCAAAAATAAATTCACCAATTATGACCCCGGTTTAGTTTGCCATCTTTTGTTTCTTATGAATTCAGTAGTATGGTGCGGGTACAATTGTTGTACCATCATGTTATAGGTTTTTCTGTAATACAAATCTTGTGGTTTCTTCAACACAGATATTATTGTTAGTTAGAAGGATAGCTCCTCAACATCAAGGGTTTAAGAAGGAACTGCAGATGCTGGAAAATCGAAGGCACACAAAAATGCGGAGAAACTCAGCGGGTGCAGCAGCATCTATGGAGCGAAGGAAATAGGCAATGTTTCGGCCCGAAATGTTGCCTATTTCCTTCTCTCCATAGATGCTGTTGCACCCGCTGAGTTTCTCCAACATTTTTGTGTACCTCCTCAACATCAATTAGGGTTAAGCAAAATATGTTTTAGAACTGACACCAGATGATAATGAGAAGATTGAAATGCAAATCCATTTGATGCATAGATCCTTTCGTGCCATACGTACGTTACTTACTATCTTAGTGTCCAATTGTGCTTACATGATAAAAGCTGCATAGCCCTTCCCCAGTGACGGAGCTAACCTGCTGGATACTCGTTCCTTCAAAGTGAAGGAGTTTGGTGATGAGTAATATTAAAATCAACAATCTATAGTCTAGCTTTAGAACAGCATGATTTTGTCATGATTCATTCCAACTGGTTACATGACGGGCAACTAAAGGGTAGTATTAGATTAACATTGTTAGGAGCAAAGATACTCTAATCTTCAGCAAAGGCAGCAAATATATACACTGTGAATACCGTCCTGGGGTGGGGTGTTGGCTACACCTGAAACCTCGACTGGAGGGCACCTCTCTGGAGAGCCATCACATCCGAAGATGGCCTTGAAGTATGATATATGGCAGCTATTAGTATTGTTGGCCCAACTTTGAACTGCAGCTTCTCACGTGGAATGTAATCTGGACGAGCTGACTGGCAAACATTACTGATGGCCACAAAGCAGGCAATGACAAATGAACAGGCCTATGAAAAGACAACGTCTTCATGCTCCACTGGGCCACAGTCACCACTGCAGGGTGGGATTGCGGTAATCCTTGCAACACATTGCATGGTAGGTTGCTGCAGTGCCATAACCCCATCAAAGGCATCTGAAGTAATGACAATGGTCTCAGCTTGCATGATTGAAAGTAAGATATTGCATTCCAATTGTCTTGCCTTGAGAGACTTTTGCTTGCATAAAGATGGAAGCAGAACTTTCTGTCATTGGACATTGTGGAAAGATGTGTCAGCACGTTTCAAATGTATCGGGCTATCCCTCCCCTGCTGGAAAGGATGGGCTTTGGGTTCCTTGTTAAAGTCGTGTAGATTTGTAGCTGGACTCCCCCTCTTACTTGGCACTTCATACAAGCTTGACTTTTGCCACACACAACATCTTGTGCACATCCATCATAGTCATACAGCACAGAATAGGGCCTTCAGCACAGTTTGTCCATGTCAGCAAGATGCCCATGTATATAGTCCCATTAGCTCATGTTTGATCCCTATCCCTATAAACTTGTTTATCATGGATCTGTCCAAATGTCTGTTAAATGTTGTTATTGTATCTGCCTCAACAGCTTCCTTTGACAGCTTGTTCCATATACGTCGCATCCTCTATTGAGGTTATACATCCCAGAATAGGCTATTCAGCAGAACAGCCCAGTGCTTATACTTCACAAGCTTCCTTCCATTTGTTTATAAAGTCTGTCAGCACAACCTACTATCCCTTTTTAGACATAGTTATACAGTGTTGAAACAGGCCCTTCTGCCCACCTTTCCCACATACCAACATGTACCATCTACACTAGTCCCACCTGCATGCATTTGGCTTATATCCTTCAACACCTGTGCTATCCACATACCTGTCTAAATGTTTCTTAAATGTTGCGATAGTACCTACTTCAAATACCTCCTCCGGCAGCACGTTCCGTGCACCCACCACCCTTTGTGTGGAATAGTTACCTCTCAGGCTCTTGTTGAATCTTTCCCCCACACCTTAAACCTATGTCCTCTGGTTCTCGATTCCCCTACTCTGGGCAAGCGACTGTGCATTTACCCGATCTGTAACTCACATGATTTTGTACACCTCTACAAGATCACCAGTTATCCTCCCACATTACAAGGAATACAGTCCTAGTCTGCTCAACCTCTCCCTATAGCTCAAGCCCTGGCAACATCCTCGTAAACCGTATCTGCGCCCTTTCCAGCTTGACAACATCTTTCCTATAACACCAAAACTGAACACAATACTCTAAATGCTGCCTCACCAACATCTTATATAACTGCAACTTGACCTCCCAGCTTCTATACTGAATACTCTGATTGTTGAAGGCCAATGTGCTAAAAGGCTTTTTGACCATCCCATCTACCTGTGATGCCACTTTCAATGAACTATGTACCTGCACTCCTTGATCCCTCTGCTCTGCAACACACCCAGCGCCCTATAATTTACTGTGTCAGTCCTGCCCATGTTAGTCTTCCCAAAATGCAACACCTCACATTTCACTGTATTTCATCAACTATTCCTCAGCCCACATGGCCAACTGATCAAGATCCTGCTGCAATTTTTGACAACCTTCTGATTTCCTTTGTTTAGCTTGCTCCTTAGTTCCTGAAACTCCTCCAGGGATACACTTGATCCCAGCTGCCTGACCCATGCCCTCTTCTTACTCTTGATCAAAACCTCTATTTCCCTCGTCATTCAAGCTTCATTACGTTTGCCTGCCTTGCCCTTCACTCTACCAGGGACGTGCATGTCCTGAACTCTTGTCAGCACACTTTTAAAAACATTCCACTTTCCTGACGATCCTTTTCCTTCAAACAACCTACTCCTATCAACTTTAGTAATTTCCTGTCTCATTCCCCAACGTTCTTCCCTCCTGTGCATGTCTGACCTCCCCTTAAATGCAACTATACTTCCCCACTCTCTGTGGTGGAAATGTTCTCATTTTCATCAATCTGATTTCTTTTGAATGTTTTGGGTTTTATAATGCTGGACTCCAGTTGTGTTTTCCCTTCAAATGTAAACATCCTCTCTGCATCTGCACAATCAATGCCTTTCATAACTTTAAAGACCTTTGTTCAGTCACACCTTCATGTTCTTTTCTCAGGAATAAAGAGACCCTATCTGTTCACTATAGTGTGACATATATGTATATATATATATATTCATATTTGGTGATATCATCTCCATTAAGGGCCTGTCCCACTTTCACAACCTAATTCACGACCTTTGCCGAGTTTGCCCTTGACTCATACTCGCAGCATGGTCGTAGGAGGTCTTAGATAGGTCGTAGGTAGGTCGTGATGCTAGTCGTAGGTACTCGTGGCATCAAGTAGGTCGGGGCAATTTTCTAGCCTGATGAAAAATGTCCACGAGTAAAAAAGGTTGTGAATTAGGTCGTGAAAGTGGGACAGGCCCTTTAGGTTGCTTCAATGCTCAAAGTCCAGATTCAATTCTGACTGCTGCTGTTTATATGGAGTCTACATGTTCTCGCTGTAACTACATGGGTTTCTCTACTGGTTCTCTGATCTTTCCATATCCGAAAGACCACTGGGTTGGTAAATTAATTAACAACTGGAAATTGTGCCTGATATATGTGAATGGTAGAATTTGGGAGGGAGTTGATGGAAATGAGGTCAGAATAAAATTGGATTAGTGTACAGTTAGTTAGTGTAAATGGCTGCTTCATGGTCAAGGTGGACATGATGAGCTAAAGGCTTGTTTCTATGATACATGAGTCTACAGTATCATCATATAAAGAGATCTGTGCAATGTTTCTGAACATTGAATCAGTGGGTGTCATTCCAAGGACACATGTGTACTCCAGGCCGCAGAGCCTGTGAATTAGTGCTTGTTGCTCAACATTCTGTTGTTGCCAGTGCTGGTTGTGTGTCACCTTGTCCTACAAAACACAAGCAAAGTAATGTATAAACAATGCAAGTACTGAGCATGTCAGGCAGCATTTATAGTGAGGGGAGTGGAGGGCTCTTTTCTGAAGCGAGGGGATTGAAGGAATAGGAACACTTTATTGTCACATGTGACTAGGCACAGTGAGATTCTTGGCTTGCATTCCCAATGTATACAGCCTCTGCCTACAGCCGGTCTGTCATTTCTATCTTTTTTTTAATTTTTAGTTAGTCCAAAGTCTGTTTTGGGGGGAAACTTTAACTTTTCTATGTGGGGGAGGGGGGCAGGGTAAGGGGGAAACCGTCTCCCAGTCTCTTCCTGGCTGGGACGCGACTATTTCTCCGAGTCGTGTCCTCGCCCCCCACCTCGCGGCCTACCAGCTGGATCGGAGCGGCCTTTCCTGCCGGGGACCGAGTACCGGACCGGGGCTGCTACAGCGGCAGCGCAGCGCTGGAGTCACCGCTGAGCGGGCGATACCTACCTGGGTCGCCGTTTGGAGCTCCGAAGCATTGAGCCGCTGCTCCAACATCGTGGAGCTCTGGTGCGGAGAGCTTCCAACGCGGGCGGCGCTGACCGTCATCGTGGAGACCTGGGGCGCCTTGCAGAGGGTCTACAGCAGCAGTCTCCACCCGGCGCGGCCTACGGACTTTGGAAGCCGCCGACTCCGGTAGGAGGGGGCCGACTTTGGTGTCCACGCCGCTGAGGACGTCCCGCAGCCCCGACGTCGGACTTGTATCACCCCTGTGAGCGGTCCTGGACATCGGGCCGCCCGTAGCTGCAACTGCGGAGGGCTTGGGGAGGCCCTGACC
This sequence comes from Amblyraja radiata, assembly GCF_010909765.2. Lineage (NCBI taxonomy): Eukaryota > Metazoa > Chordata > Chondrichthyes > Rajiformes > Rajidae > Amblyraja > Amblyraja radiata. Next base: position 2,110,028 of record NC_045959.1, on the reverse strand, counting down.
ACGGGGAACAGTGGAGGAAGAGACTGACTTTGGTGCCTTCCCACACAGTGGGAAACTCTGATTCTGCTGTGTGGGGATGTTTTATGTTAAATTCTATAGTGTGTTGTGTCCCTTATTTTTTATTGTATGGCTGTATGGGAATTTCATTTCACTGTGTCATCTGGCACATGTGACAATTAAATGTATCTTGTATCTTAAATCTTGAAAATAGCAGCCACCTACGATGCTGACCCAGTTACAAAGCACGCCGGCTCCTCCCCCAGTTCCACCATGCCGGGTCCCCATTGTCCTTTGTCCCTCCCCCACCATTGTCCCTTGTTCTTCCCACACCTCCCTCACGGCAGTCCCACCATGCCAGGTCCTCCATTGATCTTCCCCTCCTTGAAGGAAGTCTGTAATGAATGTGTTCACTCAACCAGGGACATGCATGTCCTGAACTCTTGTCAGTACACTTTTAAAAGTGAATGAGCCAATCAATATGCCTGGTCAGCGAAGGAGATTGCCTATGGCTGCCCTCGACTGCCTGTAACTACATAGCGACCCCACTCCACTGCACTACGAGTTCAAAAGAACCATGCCGACCAATTATTACTCGCGGAAAATGTTTCAACATTCTGAACATTTTCCGCGACCTAGCTGAGGCTGCGAGTATTCGGGAACTTCCCTCGAGCATGAAGGAGAGTTCCAGTGACCTCATAGGACCTCCTAGGACCACGTGTCGATCATGCTGCGAGTTTGAGTCGAGCGCAAACTCGTCTAAACTCGCAGATTAGGTCGCCGCAGTGGGACAGCTCCTTAAGGCTCCATGACTGTAAAGGGCCTGTCCCACGAGCATGCGACTGCATGCGGCAAGTGCGACCAAACCGGAATCAGGGGCCGCGCGGAGGTCGAGTGATCCCGTACGAGTTGATGTGAAGTTCGAGCGAAGGCTTACGCCGTCAAGACGCTGCGTACGCCGTCAAGACGCTGCGTATGCCCATCGAGGCGGTGCGCACGGCCTCAATGCGGCTGCAGGCCGGCAGGCTGTTGCCGCGCGGAATTTTTGGACAGTGACAGTTTTTCGGAGCTCCGCGCGATGTCGAGACCAGCTCCGCATTACTCCATACGGCTCCGGCGATCGAAGTGGGACCGGCCCACGAGGCAGTACAGCTCAAGCGACCACGTTAGGTCACGCTTGCCACATGCAGTCGCATGCTCGTGGGACAGGCCCTTAACAGTTATGTGCTAGGAAATGGTAGAGCACTAATTTAGCACATCAAATTCCATGGTTCTCCCAATACTTTTTTTCCAGAGACTTTTGGGAGGTAATTCCAAGTGAGTGGACGGGTTTTCCCCTTTGAAAGATATGTAATTCATGGTAAAACATAGGATCACATGAAAATAATATCCCAAGCTGCCTGCTGAAGAGGACATGATCTTCTGTTGCTGATGCACAATAATGGCATTTGCAGTATCTTCGTTGCTGTCTATTCATTGGTTGACTGTTAATAAATGATGCAGGTGAGGATTTATTTTGAGATTACAGCATCAACAATGATCTGTAACGTGAGCCACAAGAGGTCAATCTGACTCTGGGTCTGAATGCTGCGTTGCTGCCACAGTGTAATTGAATCCAAAGCAGTATCCAACAATCAAGTCAGACATGGTTTAATCACCTGAGATTTAACACATAGTGATCCACTTGTCATGTTTCAACTTCACTGGCTTTAAGGCTGAAAATACTAAGGGTCTTGCATTAACAATTCCTTTATGCCCCTGTCCTACTTAGGAAACCTGAACGGAAACCTCTGGAGATTTTGCTCCCCACCCAAGGTTTCCTTGCGGTTCCCGGAGGTTCCCGGGGGTTTTTGTCAGTCTCCCTACCTGCTTCCACTACCTGCAACCTCCGGCAACCACCTGCAACCTCCGGGAACCGCACGGAAACCTTGGGTGGGGCGCAAAGTCTCCAGAGGTTTCCGTTCAGGTTTCCTAAGTGGGACAGGGGCATTACCAATGATGCTAAATGTTGGACTGAGGCAGGACGGGCCATATTTCCTGAATTGGTCTTTGAGGCAAACCAAGTGCTGTCCTTTCTGCTGTTAGCTGGCCATTAGCTGGAGGAATTAATGAAAACCCTGCCTTAATTATTTGTAAGAAGACATTCATCTTCCAAGGAAAGTTTTTCATTGTTGATTATGCAGCTACATTATAGAAATATGTTAGTATCCCTCAAACAACACGTTATCCAATGAGGCTAAGTGCCTTTGTTGGTGTAAGTTGCTGTTAGCAACTGGAGTTCTGCAATGATGTATCCTTGATGAAAATAGTTGTTTCGAACCTTTTCAGTCAAGTTACTTTGAAATTATTTGGCTCTATCATTCACAATGCACTAATTCATTAAATTGGGTTAGGGGCACATATATTACAATGGATTGCTTGACATCCAGCACTTTCATTTTCCAACTCACAAGAGGTGGCATTGTTAAAATTGTACAAGGCATTGGTGAGGCCAATTCTGGAGTATGGGGTACAATTTTGGTCGCCTAATTATAGGAAGGATGTCAACAAAATAGAGAGAGTACAGAGGAGATTTACTAGAATGTTGCCTGGGTTTCAGCAACTAAGTTACAGAGAAAGGTTGAACAAGTTAGGGCTTTATTCTTTGGAGCGCAGAACGTTAAGGGGGGACTTGATAGAGGTCTTTAAAATGATGAGAGGGATAGACAGAGTTGACGTGGATAAGCTTTTACCACTGAGAGTAGGGAAGATTCAAACAAGGGGACATGACTTGAGAATTAAGGGACAGAAGTTTAGGGGTAACATGAGGGGGAAATTCTTTACTCAGAGAGTGGTGGCTGTGTGGAATGAGCTTCCAGGGAAGGTGGTGGAGGCAGGTTCGTTTTTATCATTTAAAAATAAATTGGATAGTTATATGGACAGGAAAGGAATGGAGGGTTATGGTCTGAGCGCAGGTATATGGGACTAGGGGAGAATACGTGTTCGGCACGGACTAGAAGGGTCGAAATGGCCTGTTTCCGTGCTGTAATTGTTATATGGTTATATGGTTATTGCAAGAGGTTGAAATAAGAGCATGTGCCCTTCTAGAATTTGTGTGGACGATGCCCCTTTTTTACCGACTCCCCCAGGGCTCCTAAGCTTGCCTGCAATGCTTACAAACTCTAGTCTGATGCTCCCACTCAAAAAATGTGCTAACGAGAGCAAAACGGAGGCACCTATCTGAATAATTTCCAAGTGCAAATTTGGATTTGAGCTCAATAAAAATATATGCAATGACTTAGGTATTTTTCACACATGAAAATATCTTCCAAAGAGCTCTGCAACAGAACCCTTAAATGTGATCTTTTAAATGGTATTGCCTTTGAACAGGAAACTTTACAAAGACCTTCTTGACGTGATTCACAGTTGTCCCTGAGAACAGTGTCATTATATGTTAATTACAAATGTCAAAAAATGTCATGAGTAACATGTGCTTTTCTGATGTAGAAAGCAGATCATAATTGAATGCATATTTGGAACTTAGCAGTACACTGTGTGACCTAGGAATAGTTTAGGTTTAGGTTTACTATTGTCATTTGTACCAAGATTCAGCATTGTTTTGCATGCTATCCAAACAAATCAGATAATATTAAATATGTGCAATTTAGCCAAGCTCGAGTACAATAGGTAGAGGAAAGGAGAGTTCTCAGCATCAAAGTGCACCAGTTCCAGTTACAAAGTCCAATGTCTGCAAAGGGGTGAAGCTGCACTAATCAATCATGTTCCACTTTGGGTTCAACTCCTTTACAAGTGCCAAACATGTCATAACACACAGTGCTGTAAATGTCAACAAATATATATTTAATTAAGACCTGGAATCTCTGGGAACCAAACCAAAGAAAGTAAAGATGGGATGGAAACAAAATGTTGGAGTGAAGGAATTGATTACGTTTTGAATTGAGACCCTTCTTCAGACTGAGAGTCAGGGGAGAGGAACACATAGAGGTTGGGAAGGGTAAGGTGTGAAATCACAGATCAAAGCAGATGCTCACCAGTGAAAAGGGTGCAAGCGATTTTGCAGAAGCCTTACGAAGAAGAGGAGCAACGTATACTTTGAACCCTCAACAGGCAAGGCAGAGGAATTAACAATGAAAATAATGAAATTGCAGAGACTTTGAAGAGTCTCCAGGATGTGATGGTTGCAGAGATGGTGATTGCTTTAGTGATCGTCTTATTGCATATCAATGTTATAGCTCATGGAGTTGAGGGTAATATATGAGAACAGATGGATGATTAGTTAGCAGATACAAAGCAAAGATTTAGAATAAGCTGATTGTGTTCAGTTTGGTAAGCTGTTACTAATGGGATGCCACAGTGAGCAGGTGTGGTGACTATATTAATGCTTGATATTAAGGGATCAAATGTATTGTAGCTAAAGAAAATGAAATTAAAATGGAAATCTGAAGTAAAAACAGAAAATGGCAGAAACACTCAGGCAGTGTTGTTTTATCAGTACAGTACTTTCATCTTTACTATTGTATTGTAACCAGATTTGTTTATAATATAGAGATAAATCAAGAAGCAAAAATAGTGCAGATGGAGCAAAACGAGGGAACATGTGAAGTGTTCTAAATTGGGAGGAAGAATAGAAAAGGATAGTTTCATTTAAATGGCACGAGACTGGTAAATGTAGGTGTTTAGCAGAATCACGGTATCTTTGTTGAAGGAGTACCGGAATATATCTGGTGTAAATACAGCAAGTGGTTAAAAAAAGAAATGAAATGTTGATCATAATAGTTAGGGGGATGAAGTGCATAAATAGGGACCTCTTGCTATCACTGTAAGGGATTTTGCTGAGACCAGTTTTTGGTGCCCTTATTTAAGGGAAGATATTCTTAGATGAATTGCAGTAAAGATTTGTTATATTGATTCTTGAGATGGGGTTAACTTCTAACAAGGAAAGGTAGTGTAGAATGGAGCTAGCCTTCCTGGAATTTAGAAGAATGAGATAATTGCTGATTTGTTTTAGTGTAGAGATGCAGCATGGAAACAGGCCCTTCGGCCCATCGAGTCCGTGCTGACTGGTGATCCCCGCATATTAACACTATCCTGCACACACTAAGGATAATTTGTTAATTTACCAAGCCAATTAACCTACAAACCTGTACGCCTTTGGAGTGTGGGAGGAAATCGAAGATTTCAGAGAATAAACACACGGTCATGGGGAGAACGTACAAACCCCGTACAGACAGCACCCGTAGTTGGGATCGAAACCAGATCTCCGGTACTACAAGCGCTGTAAGGCAGCAACTCTACCGCTGCACCACCATGCACATATAATATATATGATATATAATATATGATATATAGGATTCTGCGTGAAACTATCCAGGGTCACGCTGTGAGAATATTTCTCCTTGTGTGGGAACAAAAACAACATGGATTTAGTCTCAGGTCTATCTATGATCTCCCTTGTAGAAAGGACCTTGGTCACTACACTCTCCTCCCAGCCATGAACGTAACATGCATTTGAAGCATAAGTGTCTCCTTGAGCCCACACTGCTATTTAATAATAGCAATACTGATCTGAATTTAACCTCAATTCACACTTTTGTCTACCCATGGTAACCTTACACCCTCGTGTTTATTGAGAATCAATCCACTCTGCTTCCACTGCTTTTTCACCAAGAAAGTTCCCAGCTCTCATTAGCATTGTCTGAAATAGGAGATCCCTTGTTGTTAACCAACCAACTACACCACCAACAAAATTATCCTACAACGAGAAACATCTTTCCACAGCCACTCTGTCAAGACCCCTTAGGAACATATATGTTCAATGTTATATATATGGTGAGTAGGACTTGGCAACAGGTCCTGTTCCTCATTGATTTGTTGCTGAATACAAAATACAATGTCATTGTTTTGTTTGACAAGCTGGCAGTGTTTGCATGACGAGGGATTGGTCTGGATTGCTGGTTGGTGTATGTGAATTTGTAATCCTGTAAGAATGTTCAGAGTTTGTCTTGATTGATGGAGGTTGTTGCTATGTGATTTATTGGGCACATTATATTGGGCAACATTATCGTGCATTTTAATGGAAGAAACCAATTGAAGATGCTATCCTTTTAACTGGGTGCTGGCCACAAGCGACATTGTTCCCGGTCGAGATGCCATCTATTTAGTTTGATGTCTTTCTTCTGGTTGGAGCTCATTCTTGATCTATTGACCATAGAACCACCTGGAGAAACTCCCTTGGCATTTCTGGTCACTGATCTTTGAGGAGGATCCAGCCAAAATTATCTGGAGTCAAAGTGACATTTCCCATCACATTAATAACATTAATACTCACTCACACATATATAAAATCAGCTTTCAGAAATGCTAAACACAAACTGAATGTTTCAGGCTGAGTGCCGCACAACTCATCACTAAAACAAGTTCCAATTGGGTTGCCCTAAATGGGAATCCAGTCACTATGACTCAAGGTGTTTTTTTTGTGTCAAATATCTGCCCCTTGCTTTGTATTGATTTCTGATTTTATAACCAAGGAATCGTGACAATTTGTGCAAGATTTTGTTGGCATTTCTGGCAATTGATTCCTGAAAATCACGCTGTTAAAACTATTTGAAGCACGGTGACAGAGATCCCAGTTTTAAATGTCCACTTGCTATTTGAGATTTGTTAGTGACCTCTGAAAACTCATGAGAGGAATAGATCGGGTAAATGCACAGTTTCTTGCCCAGAGTAGGCGAATTGAGGACCAGAGGACATAAGTTTAAGGTGAAGGGGAAAAGATTTAATAGGAATCTGAGGGGTAACTTTTTCACACAAAGGGTGATGGATGTATGGAACAAGCTGCTAGAGGATGTTGTTGAGGCAGGGACTATCCCAACATTTAAGAAGCAGTTAGACAGGTACATGGATAGGACATGTTCAGAGGGACATGGACCAAATGCTGGCAGGTGGGACTAGTGTAGCTGGGACATGTTGGCTGGTGTGGGTGAGTTAGGCCGAAAGGCCTGTTTCCATGCTGTATCACTCTATCACTCTAAGTAGTAACTCATACTGTATATGCATTTATACTGCTCTCACTCTCAAACCATGACCTTTGTAGTTTAAACTGTTTTAACAATGGAACATGTCAGTTGACATTTTGTTAGACCTATATCCCTGATAAAGGACTGCCACTGCACTGATGTTAGATTACATTTTTGTTCAATAAAATAAACTATTGATCGTCACATTATTTCTCCATTTCAGCTACATCAGCAATAGGGTTTCTTCATCCACACAGTAGTCACGACTACTCCCTGACTGGCCTCTCCGGGACCTAAGTACAATAGATTGTGGGGAAATTGACAATGTTTTTTAATTATATTTAGAAGTGGACTTGGGGGCTGAAATGTGGAATCACCCACTTAGAAGTTTGCCTTCAAATAGTGTTCTGATGGTTTGTTTGTATCTGTGTACAATTAATCTCCAAGAAGTTTCTTTTTGCTTGAAGTGCCTTAAAGATGTTCACTGTTGGCTGCGATAAGGAAGCAACATATCAGGCCATGGATGCAACAATCAACCCCCTATTCATGTTGCAGCATGTAGTTCAGGGCGGAATGTTTTGTTAGCAGTTTCACCGCCATTGTTTCTAAAACCACAAGCAGCACATCCATCTGTGATGTAACATGTTATAGAAAGTGATTAATCCGTTTTTGTACAGTTCATTACATGAACATGAAGGCAGGTTTTTGAATCTGTCTGTTTTATTATGTCTGATTCACACCTTGAAGGGAATTAAGTTTGACTGATATTTAGGATTAGATTCAAAATAACTTCTACACCAATTGAGCAAAAAATATTAGACTTTCTCTTGAGTAGAAGGGAAAATTAAAACCAAAACCACGTTTCTCTTCTGGATTAGCTCAACCCATTAACAATAAAGTGTTGATCTGAATCACGGTACCCAAAAAGTCAGATAAATAGATGTGAGAGCCATATTTGTTGATCCTCTTGTTGGTATATTGTTGGTCTGGCATGCTGTAGAGAAATGAAGCACCTAATGAAAATTAGGTTTAAGAATTATATTTTAAAGTATGAAAATATTCTAAAAATAGGAATTCACAAATTGAGAAGAATTGAAAAAATAAGGTAAGATATATTCATATGGATAATTAGTTTACATATGGATGCAAGGCTTGGAAAAAATGCACCTCCAGCATGAAATGGCTTTTCCCCCAGCCATTTCCTTGAGAAGAATATTTTAAACCTAAATTGTATCTAATCAGTTTCTTCTTTATAAGCAGATTATCTTCAAGGTTGATTGAATATAACTATTTGAAGAGTGTATTGAATTTGTATTTTTAAAGATATTGATATCCATTTAGAATTACAAAAACTATAAAAAAAATCAGCTGGATATATTACTTCTCAATTTAATTGAATTTTCTTCAACGTTTCCTTGGGGTCAATTAGAAGTGGTTGTTCTTAAATACCACATCTCAATTCAGCAACAACACAGCAATTTTAGATTTCAGTGCAAACATTTGGAACTGAAAAAAAGCTAATTTGGTGATGCTTGGAGCATAACTGAAACCAGAGGGAAAGACTGTCCAGTGATACTAGAGTTATACGTTGGATTTTCTCATGACTGTACTCCTTTGGACAAAAACATCTGCATAGTTTAGAAATTGCAGAAAGCAGCACAAATGAGGTGAGGAAATATTTATTGTCAATCAAGAAATAAGGAACATCCATCGGATAAAATAGATCCTCCACCTAAACCTCAAGATTCACTAGTTGGTCACTTGGATCCACATGAAACCTGAATATGGTTGTATTCATTGCCTTATATAAAAGCCATTCATAATGTGATTTCCTTCCAACTAGCATCTTGGGAATAAGGCAAAGGGTTCCTAAGGCATAGTTTTGAAATTTTGCGACGATTGCCTCAACAATCAAAGTTACATCGGATAAGTGTTTTCTTGAACTCTATGAGTATTGACTTGGTTATGCCTGGAGCATCATTCCCAATTCAGCATCTTTGGATGGCAATAAGCCATTTGTCTCCTCACATTCTGTGGTATGCAGTGAGAAATAAACGATTAGCTGGGAAATCTGTGGCAGGGAGGCATGGAGCCGTGTTTTTTTTTTAATTACTCATTCTTCAGTGCCCATTCTAAATGCTACTTAAGTTCTTTAGTTCCATGAAGAGAAATTCATTTTTATTTTCTACATCATGGCTTCAGGCACTTTATAGCCTGAATCTGCGGAATAGGTGTTAAATATAGCTCTATGAGCTGGAGTGGAATGGGTATGAACCATACCCACATGACAGGTTTACTTCCTGAAGAAACAAACCTTCCAAATTTCACTTCCTTTAAATGTAGAAATATATTTGTAATTCGTCAAATTTTCCATTGTTTAGAGATGATGTCTTTTGATGTCCTTGAACATCCTTCCAACCTCTTCATTATCACATTGTTAAAAATCAGAATCAATCTACCCATAACTATGGGGCTGTGTCTGGAACAAAGGGGGAGAAAATGATTTATTTTCAGCCCATTACTTAAAGTGAATGAAAGGTCGTTTCCTATGGATTGGGAATTTATTAAACAGCTGAAATGTCAAATTGGGAGCCATAGGTCCATAAAGTGCCGTTTATCTAAGCCCAGTGTGATTTTCTGTGTCTTTGCTGCATTATTTTAACTATATGTGCTTGTTAGAGAATATATAAAAAAACATGAATATTTGGCTAAAGTTAATAATCATTCTAAATTTAATTTAACAGCTTAATGAAGTGTTGGTTTCTGTCTGCTAACAAGTCTATGTTGATGTATAAAAATAATGTTTTTTCTGATTTGTTATTTGAATATTCAAACTGATCTTCTATACACTTTGTATTTCCATTCACTCTCCTCCTTTCACACATTTTGTATTAAAGGATGCAAATATTTTTTTCTCAAGTGCCTGCCTGGCTTTGGTAATAATGATAACAGTAATATTACTACTACTAATCATAATAATAATAATTACACCAATGAAGTTTGAGATGAAAATAGTTTCATTTGGATATCTCTCTCCAAAGTCATCTGGTTAACAATATTCTCTGGACCTTTCGAACTATAAGCTGTTAATGATTCTCAAAATCAAAGATTTCCACCCCCATTATTGCCTAGAGAGTCATCAAAGTTCAAGTGCTATATTATGACAATCTTCACATGCTATTGAATAATTATGTGATCATTTGCGAATATCAGGACAAAAATTGAAACCCAAGCAAAAGAAGGGCATTTGCAAACTGAAAATTAATAATTCTAGATGGAATCCTGACAATTTTGTCAGCCCACTGTTACCCTGTTATCCTGCCCATTTGACCACAGTTGGTTTGTTGCCCATGTAATGAGAAGGGAAAGGAAAATTATTCTCAAATTCAATTAGGAGATTAGGCTGCCACGCCATTGAGATTTGGGAGCTGCCCTGATTATTCTAAAATTGTTTTCATGTCAAGAATCATCTTTTTGCAACACACAGAAATCTAACTTCTTGCTGTTTAATACAGTTGTCTGTAATGTCTGTTTCTGTCCTTTTCTGTACCTTCCTCCTCTGCATTTTCTTATGTGTTTGATTCTCACAGGGGACGTGGATTACTACTGGCTGGACCATGCGTCTTGGCATAGCAGTGAGGCGTCCCCAATGTCTTTGGTGAGACATGTGGAGCCTTAACATTCAGTTTCCTTTTCATTTCACTATCCTTTGTTTTATTTATGCCTTTGCATGTTTCTTTTCTTTTTTTTATCCCATGCCTGTAGGGAACAGTCAAAGGGGAAAAAGAAAAACTAGTGAGCAGGCAGTATTGTCGGACTCTAACACCTTGTCTGAGAGGCAAAAGAAAATGGTGCGATTTGGCGGCCACTCATTGGAAGAGGACTTGGAATGGTCTGAGCCTCAGATTAAAGATTCTGGGGTAGATACATGCAGTAGCACAACACTAAACGAAGAACATAGCCATAGCAAGAAGGTACAAAGTCTGTATAGCCTGCATTCTACCTGCTCATTTGGTCTTTGTTTGCTATCTGTCACTCATTGTAAAAGGACAGGGTCTTTCCAGTGCTAAATGCACATCTATACAAGTGCAGATAAAAAATTTTTAAAAATCCAAAACTGCTTGCTTTATTGTTTGCTGTCCTGCAGCAAAATTAAATACTTTATTTTCAAGATGCACAGGAATGTTCAGATGTACAGTTGCATGGTAGACTTTAGAAACATTTTGTGTTGTTCTAAGTACAGTACAGTATGTTCTTGAAACTTCCCAAATTGATTTTGTTTACTGATTGAATATCAGTTTAAAGTGTCCCCTTAACATGATAAGATTTTTAAATCAGACTGAGAGGAAAAGTTGGATCTGTTTTGCACAGAACTGTGTTTTTCTTTTTTCCCTTCCACTTTCATGTATGCAAACTTATTTTGGTGCAGTGGCATTTTGGTAGGTGTGTAATAGTATCTGTTTTGCTGTTTGCTTGGTACTTGCTTAAACTTGATAATCATGGCAGTTGGTGTTGACAGTGGTGATAGCTTCTAAAGTGGGTAGCCTTATTGAGCACTCTTGCCCTTGCTTTTTTCTCTGCATGCAGCATGAATTAAAGCAATGAGCTCCTGTAATTACACAAACTTTTCAAATGCTTAAAAAACATCCCAGAGCGGAACGATTCTCTCACAGCATATTAAAATGCACCAAACTCTAATTAGAAACCAAAAATATAATTGTTTGTGTATTTACAATGTGTTCCTTGTTGAATGAAAAAAATAAATGTTATTAAAAAATGACTAAAAGCGCACTAACAAGTACACGTATTTAAGACCTGTGTGTTATTGCTTTGACCTCATAGCATCCGGTGACGTGGCAACCGTCCAAAGATGGAGAACGCCTAATTGGTCGAATATTGTTAAATAAGCGATTAAAAGATGGTACTGTGCCTAGAGATTCTGGAGCACTGCTTGGTCTGAAAGTGAGTAATACCTGAAGATCAATGGCCGTGTTTAGCAATTAATATATACTTTGACATGTCAATGAAGTCATTTATTCGATTATTTCATGGAAAGTCTTTGATAATATACATTAGTATGATTCATGTATTTTTACATGTGTTTTTCTGGCTGTTTGATGTGTGCAAAAAATATATTCTGTTTTATTTAACTGATTTAACATTTCCTTAATCCGATCTCAAATATTTTGTTTGTCTGGTGAATGGCTGAAGTTCTACTTCCACTGGTGTATCTGTGATATATAGTTGGCCTACTAAATTATGCTGTGTTAGCTTTCTGCCTTTTATTCTGCATAATTATTTACTAGATACTGCTTCAAGAATTCTAATAGTGTACTGTCTGATCCCAGAAGATGTTTCTTCCTCAGCAGGCACACTTTACACTTCATGTGGTACAAAATAGACTCAATGCCTTTAAATAACCAATTAAAACAATCTCCTGGTAAACCACACATGAAATAATCTAACAGACTGAAAGATATAATATAGTATAAGATGCAAGAATAATCTATACTTTATAGAAGTATATGGTATGTGTTTGCAGAAAGTAGTTATTGTGGAATCAAACTCATCATTAAGGCAGAATTGAGAAATTCTAGGATTATCACTAGAGATTGCAGTGTGTAGATTGCACAATGATATTCTGCTCATCTGACGTGACAGTGTAGGCTGACCAAACTCTAAACGTTAATATGTAAATCATTATTTTTGAAAGGTTTCTCTGGCCATCTTACCATGAAAGAACACTAGGGAATTGGGAGAATTCACAGGGAATTTCGGACCACCTCCATTTTGCTTATTCTTCCTTGGATCATCTGCCACAAATGGACACCTCCCAGTCAGCCTCTGGAGTTCTTTGTGCCTACACTCTATTGGCCATTGGTATGAATACCCAAAACCGTCCAGCAGGAGGCAGCACTCACATGGAGCACACACCAATCTTACCTAAGATGCACAGCCACAAGGACAACTCTGTTGGAAACAATAGATGAAAGAATCTGGATGAGACCTATGCTAGCACTCCCCTGTTATGTAATGCACAGGAATGAGGGAATTCTCCATTATCTTTCCTCCTTTATTTCTATCGCGGAACCATTTTGATTTCACCAAAATTACACCAGGGAGTGTTTACTTACTGATTTCTTTACAATTTTAAGACGACCTCCTACTAATCATCTTAAAATAATTACTGGTTGAATCAAAACTATCATATCCAAAGCATCATAGTCCTCTTTCAGTTTAGTCCATCAAATTTTTAGGGGGGATTGTTAAATTTTCCATAAGTTCTAAAGGTTTTATAATATTCTGAAATCAAATGGAATTCAAGTAATTATGAATTTGTGCCATACCAATACTAGATGCAAGGAATAGTGCATCAAATACCCAGAACCTAGTAGGGTTACGCACACAGATCAATTTAAATTACAAAAATTGTAACTAGCTCCAAAACAATTCATGCACAAATACAATAATTAGTCAGTAAACATCTTTTAAAACAAGTAATGATCCAGCATTGATTTATTCCAATGAATAAACACAACTTTGGCATTATATACTGTGATCTGTTGAGATAATTGCTTGTGCATTCATATTTGCTAGAAGCCTAGAGGTGGATCAGGAGAGATTATGCTGACTAATATTTCTCTGCTGATGTCTGACTCCTGAGTGGTGCTTAGTCACACAAATTATATTGCACAATGTCAGCAGGTTGAGAAAATAAACTGGTTTGCTGGCTTTGACGTAATTCTTCATCCATATTTAGAGTAGATTATTAGTAAGTAGAAAATATCAAATAAAAAAACCCCATTACATTCCCATTGTAAATATGACTTGGATACATGAATTGCCCATTTAAGTGAAGAGTTGTAAATCAATTTTGTTCCGAGATCCTAATATATTTGTTTTTTCTCTCTCCCCACACTCTGCACTGGAGTGCAACTCAGGAGGTACAAATAGTCTTCCAGGATTGTGATTGTTAATAAAGGGTACAAGTAATGAGGAAATGCATTTATTTCTGAAAATAATCACACATGAGATAACGCTTTGATCCAAATGAATTCAATTTGTCAACTACTTATTAGCTACCATTGAATAGAGGCCAAGAGAAGGAATCCTGCCCAATATTTTTCATTTTTACTTTCTTCTTTTGGGTGCTATGTCCCAGTTTAGAAATTCTGCCAATGCCGCGATATAGTTTGTCCATGTCTGTACAGTTGGGAGACTAGGCTCGTGAATTTTCTGTACAATGTCATGATAAGAGGTTTGGGCACCAGCAATATTGAGTATATTTAATCCTAACACATGTGCAATTCATTATTTAAGGATCAATAAGGAGGACAGGAAATGAAATTGCAATGAGAAATAATAGAAGAGATTCTGTGTATCTTTGTCCAATGAAACTAGGTTGGTATCCTGGAAAGAGAACAATGACATTTTATATGGAGCAGAAATGTTGAGATCTTTGAGATTTAAGGGGGTATTTTGTGATCTAATACTGCAATGAGGAAATCTGCTTCCTGTGTTTACCCTTCTTTTGAGATAATAAGATTGTGAATTCGCTCATTTTATGACTTGGAGAAGAATCTTGAAGTTTGATGTGCTTTTTATTCTTGACCCTTTTGGTGTCAGAGATAATGAGTTTGTGGGTGCAGTTAGCAAATTGCTGCAGCGTGTTGTACTTTGTTGCAAACTGATGGCTTGGTGGGGAGCATGAACAGTTGAAGTAGTGGATGGGTAGTGATTTGCTTTGTCCTCGAGCTGAGATTCTAAGAATAACTCCTTACCAATAGTTGGAAAAATGTCTGACTAAATACTGTACAACATTGCCTTCCACAAGAGCCCATCCGAATTGCAATACAGGGGTAACATCCATGACTGCTGATCTCAGCACTTTAGTTCATTGCATCCAGCAAATTATCTGATAATCAGTTACCCATCATGTAAGACACAGGTGACCAATAGATCTGTCAAGATCACTTTAGGTGTCAGCGTACAAGCAGACTTGCATTTCAATAATTTGATATGTACAGCCATCAGAAATGTGGACGTGAACATACTTTTATATTTATTTCATTTACAAGGCTGTTGAGGCATATTTATGCATGATATGTCAATTATTAATGTGTAGGAAGGATGCTGGTTTACACTGAAGATCGACACAAAATGCTAGAGTAACTCAATGGGTCATGTAGCATCTTTGGAGAGAAGGAAGAAGTGACGTTTCCAGTCGAGAAGAACGTTATGATGATATTATTTTTATAAATGATGAAAGCACATATTAGGATGCTTGTTGGTTGACTAAAATAAAATACACATCTTTATTTGATGGTCCTGCATCCAACAGGTGCTAATTGTTTTAGATCTTACAAGTATCATCCCTGGCTCCCTGCAAAATAAAATACATATGTGTCTGGCAAGGTCAGCATTTATTACCCTCAATAAAATGACAATGTGTTGCCTTCCTGAACCGCTGCAGTCTATGTGGGGAAATAGTCCCACAATGTTATTGGGTCGGGTGCTTCAGGATTTAGATCTAGTAATGATGAAGTAATAGTGAGATAACAGATCCCACATAACTGATTATTAAAAATGGGGTCCTGGGCATTATTGATCTTTCACTCAACATAACTGAAACTGCTCTAAAAACACAAATTGGAGATTGGGAAGTGCTCATAATGTGCTCATAATGTATTAATATATGCAAGCCCTGCTACAACAGATGGCCTGGAGGTCCAAACCAAAAATGCAGCAATCACTGCAACGAGTTTCCAAGGGTTGTATTGGCAATGGAGTTCTACTATAAAAAAAAGGACAGGCATCAGCCATTTGGGATTACTGCTACATTCAAGTCCGTCTGCAAGTCACTGGAATTCTTTGCTCAAGTCAATGTGAGAATCCTTTCAGCTGAAGGACTGCTAAGTTCAAGGAAGCAGCTAGCCACACCTCCTTAAGGGCAATTAAGAATGGGCAATAAATACTTATTTTGACAGTGATGTCTACATCCTGGCATAAAAAAAATAAATGAAAGGAACATTTTGGAGAATCAATTAATGCTGAAATAGTGATAATTGACAATAATGCAGAAATAGTGACTATACTTCAGAGAGTTCACCTCCATTTCCATGGAACAGAAAAAAAAACTGAAGTTACCCACTCACTTTTTTATATAATAAACTTTTATGCAGTAGACAATGTTCATGGGAATTCCAAAAAGTAGAAATAAAAACATGGATTTGTGCAGGGCATATTATGTTTGACAGACTTGAATAAATTCCATGATAAAGTAATGGTCTTCATTCACATTCTTTGGTTTAGTATTGCCAATGGTTGCAGACTCTGTGATCTTCCAGTTATAATATAGACAATGCAATTGTTCCTTGTCTTGCTGATCTCCTGCCACTGTCAGTGATTTTACTTCGGAGTCACGTGAGTGACTACGTGAAGAACCCCGCTTACGACGCATGCGTGTCATATCGCTACACGCATTGCAACGAGTCACAGCAGGGGGAACAACGTTCCCCTAGTGGAGAATTTGAAAGTCGGGAGCAGCAGGTAAGAGACTCTGCGTTCCTTCCACTTACCTTTTAGGTGGAGACATGGACCGGATCCATGAAGGCTGCGGAAAACTGGCGGGGGAGAACCGCAGAGTGTGGGCAGCCAGCAGCAGCAGCAGCGGCACGCGAAACTTCCGGAGAGGAAACAGCTGTGCCCAACTTAGCTCCCGCACCAGCAAAATTCACTTCTCGGCCGGGCGGGAAGCGAAGCAAAAGACGTCCCATATGCCAGTCTCAAGCGAGTCTGGCTTGGAGCAGTCGCTAGCGGCCAGTGCCGAGATTACCAGGGGAACAGCGGTGGACCTACATGGAGCAGCCAGAAGCGGCCAGGAAACGTTCGCATAAGGGCCGGTGCAGCCGGCTGCAGGACGAGGACAGTCCGCAAACCAGTGCCCGTGAGTACCGGGGGCGGGAAGAGCGGGCATATGGGAGAGAGCAGCAGACTGCGGACCGGCTGCAGGAATGGGTGCAGCCGAGAACGTCTAGTGCCAGTGAGCACAAAGACCGTTTGGTGCAGTTGCTGGAGGAGCTCCTCCATGGTGGCAGTCCCAGAAATATGGAGGCTAGCCACAGTGGGCAAGAGGTAAGTCCCACAGCGGTACCCCGTGTGGGGCCGCAAGATATCTCTTACTCCTCGGAGGAGAGTGGGCAGAACCAAATTTGGTCAGACCCTGACCAAGGCACAGGTTTACATAACCCTGAAGGAGGGGAGAAAGGAAAACTGCTTGATATGGTGGCCGAGTTTTTTCAACCAAATCAAACTGGGGCAGATTTGGATTCTAGGATGGCAGCCAGTATAAATTATATGTCTGACCATCAGTTACAAACACAAACCTTTACAGAGACTCTGGCTAGACATCTGCCCCCAGGGAATTGTAATTCTCTACAAGTACCCAGCGTGAACCAATGTATATGGAAGCATATGGGGAAGGCCACCCGAACACACGACTTGAAAATCCAGAAAGCCTTAAAAGGGCTTACAGCGGGGATCACAGCCTTTGCCCGCACCCTGGAGAAAACAGAATTAACAAAGGATCACCAGGACGCTTTAGCTTTGTTCTGTAATGTCCAATTTGAGCTGAATAGCATGAGGAAGAGTGCTATTCAGCCAGCATTAGACCCGAAGTTCGCGGTGATTTGCAAACAGAGAGCCCTCAAACCTCCAACCCTATTGTTTGGAAAACATTTATTTAAACAGGGTAAAGAGCTTGATGAGGAATCAAAGACATTGGGGCTCATTAAGACTAGTGCAAAGTCTTACTTTGGGCAAAGATACCAACCATATGGACCACCTAGAAGAGGGGCGTTTAGCGGTGGCAGTGCTAAACCCAGATACAACCCGCAGCAGCCTTTTTTAGCGTATGGCCAGGGACGACCACCCTGGAAGATGCGGGAGCATCAACCTCCAACACAACCTCTAAAAACAGAGCCCCCCTTTACAAAGAAACCAAGGAAATAATTCAAAAACCACCAGTAACCATGGAGGTAGGTGGGTCTGGTTCTCTTATAATAAAGGGGAGCACGAGAGTTGGAGGGAGGCTGCAATATTATACGAAAGAATGGAATAAGATCACAAGAGACTCATATATTCTAAACAGTATTCAGGGTTATCTGATAGAATTTATTCATTAAAATAACCTTCCAGTGCAACATACACCAGAAGGCACTTCGTACTCACGGAAGCTGAACAATCTATAGCTCACATCGAGCTGCAAAGATTGCATACAATAGGCGTAGTTGAGCCTACAATACATGAGCCATTAGAATTTGTACCTAACATATTTATTAAAAATAAAAAAGATGGGGGTTGCCGGATAATCATTGATCTGTCAACCCTAAACACATTTGTTCAATATGTTCATTTAAGATGGATACCTTTATCACTGCTAAGAATTAGTGTCAACAGGGTGCTATATGGCAAGCATTCACTTAAAAGATGCTTACTATACAGTACCCATTAGAGGTGAACACTGACGGTATTTGAAATTTAACTGGATGGGGTCAACATAACCATAGGATATGGCATACCTAGACGACATTTTCATTGTTGGCAAAACTTACGGATTGGTTGGGGAGCCACTAATTCCGTTTCTAGCTGTGGAGGGAGATGGAAGACACAGGAGGCAGTTTTACTTAACACACGTGGTATAAATTACCTAGAGATGTTAGGGGCTTTTTATGGCCTTAAGTCATATTGCTCAGGCATTGAGCACCAGCATGTTCGGTTACAAATTGATAATACCACTGTGGTGGCATATATAAATTATATGGGTGGAAATATATCGACATCTTGTGATGAATTGGCAAATTCAATTTGGCTATGGTGTATCCAAAGATATATTTGGATATCGGCTACATACCTACCAGGGAAACTAAATTCAGTGGCAGACACCAGGTCACGTAAATTTAAGGAAAACACGGAATGGATGTTGAATAAAAAGGTATTTGCTGAAATTACAGCAAAATATGGTACACCAGATATTGATCTTTTTGCGTCCAGGTTGAATCACCAACTACCAAGGTATGTGTCATGGGAACCAGACCATGGGGCAGAAGCAACAGATGCATTCTCTCTGCATTGGGGGAAATGGGTTTTATGCATTTCCTCCTTTTCTGCCTCATCAATCGGGTACTAAGGAAAATTCATTAAGATTCGGCATCTGGGATTCTCATAGTACCCAATTGGCCTACTCAACCATGGTTCCCGGTTATACAGGGAATGGTATTAGAACCATGTACCATTATGAGGCATAGCCCTAATTTACTAATTCATCCAGTAACACAGGGTAGTCACCCATGCCATAATAGTATGAATTTGTTGATTTGTGGAGTCTGAAAGACCCACTACTTGGCATGGGACTGTCAGACAGAACTATGAATATGATCATATCAGCTCAAAGACTGTCTACAAAAAAGCAGTACTTAGGACACATCAAAAAATGGGGGAAGTACTGCTTTGATAACAACCTTGATCAAAGAGCCAAGGACATTCCGGCTGTATTGGAATTTTTGACAAGCCTGCATTGTGATGAAGGATTAGGCTACAGTACCATCAATAGTGCCAGAAGTGCTCTTTCCAATTATTTATCGCTAGGAACGGAGCGGCACTCAGTGGGAACGCACCCCCTGGTAACGAAACTCATGATGGGCATATTTAATGCGAAACCCCCTAAAACCAGGTACTCCCGAATCTGGGATGTGGGTGTCGTTTTGACCATGCTGAGAAGCTGGTCGCCTACTACAGCATTATCACTTGAAAAACTCACTATGAAGATGGTTATGCTGATGGCGTTGGTTACTGCACAACGAGTCCAGTCATTACACAAACTAAGGCTGGACTGCTTGATGATCTGCCCTGAACAACTGGTGTTTGTCATTAATGATCTCATAAAACAAAATAGACCGGGGTCATCGGGGCAAGTAATAGAATTTATGGCGTACCCGAATGACGAACGCCTGTGTATAGTCACACATAACCTACTATACATGGAATACACAAAAATTATTCGAGGGCAGGAAATGGCTCTGCTGATTTCATACAAGAAACCACACAAAAGGGTGACGACCCAGACTATCTCAAGGTGGCTGAAAAATGTCTTGAAGATCGCGGGGATAGACACTAATGTTTTTAAATCTCACTCCACCAGGGCTGCAGCAACATCCGCAGCAAAAAATCTGGAGGTGCCAACAGACCAAATCCTCAGGATGGCAGGATGGTCATCTGAGAAGACATTTCAGAGGTTTTATAACAAACCAGTTTTGGATCTATCATCGTTTTCAGAAAGACTCTTACGTTCAATAATATAATTTGCCCAAAAAACCAATGGGCTATGATTTCAATTTAATAAATTAATTTTTTCGTAACATCATACAGTTTTGTATGGAGGTGTTTTAAAAATTGTCAACAATACTTCACCCAATAATCAAGGCAGACGTGAAGCATGGACTCGTTCCACGGCATGAGGTCACAGAGCTTTAAAATCTTCACGTAGTCACTCACGTGACTCCGAAGTAAAATAGTAAGATTAAACGAGAACTTACCAGTTTGAAGTTTGATCTGTATTTTATGAGGAGGAACGTTGAGGGAATACGTGCCCTCTGCTCCCACCCTCCTATGATCATATCATAAACTGGTATCTCTTTCATAATCTTACTATGTTAGGTCATTATAGGATATCTGTGACCTCACACCGCTGCTTTGAAGAATGACACGCATGCGTCGTAAGCGGGGTTCTTCACGTATTCCCTCAACGTTCCTCCTCATAAAATACAGATCAAACTTCAAACTGGTAAGTTCTCGTTTAATCTTACTATTCTTCACTATTTGTAACAAGGCTAGACTATTGTGTATGCTATTGGATGATGTGCTGGTTGTGACAATGGCTTGCAGGGTGGGATAGTCAAGACTTCTGCTGTTGGAATAACTTGTCACACACCGTGATTAAGATCCAAAGACTTTATTAACGTTACAGCATAGGTAACTTCATCTTAGCACGTTACTCTAAAAGTGAGAACAAGGCGGGGAAACTTTCTGTCAAACTAGTGGGCGTAGCTACAATGTATGACTCATACCATGAGTGACACTGATCTACATCCTCCCTCTTAAAGAATTAAATGGCAGTACAAAACCATTGACTAAATAAGGCATGCATAGTAATTGATAATAAACTGGAGGAAAGTCAAACATAGCCCGGGTACTTCACGACCGGCTTGCAAACACGACCAGCACGTGTGCGATAAAGACCATCTCCGTTTTCCCCACTGGGGACAGAGCTGGTGGCTTCACAGGTGACGGAGACTGAACCAGCATTCCCGGTGATAAAACAGGGGACTGTGGCGCAGGCGGAGGGGGCATCGCCACTGGCAAAGCAGCCGTTCCAGAAGTGGGTTGTTGTGCTGGATTAATGCCGCTGGAAGTACACTTATACGGTCTGGATAATACGGAGGTGGAGCTGGCTCATTCACAGGCAGGATATGTTGTCTGTTATGCCTGTAGGTGCCGCCATCGGCATTGACCAGATATGAGCGTGGCTCAGAAGCAGTTCCAGAAATAACACCGATACTGTCATGACCTTTGACGGTTTGCAAACGAACCACCTGCCCCTTGGTTAATGGCGGCAGCAGCCTACTTGTTTTGTCATACCACTGCTTTTGAATGTCACGCTTTTGTTGTAACCTGGACTGGACTTCCGATGGTGGAACCACCTGTGGGATCAATGCCTGATCCACCACAGGCACCGTGGGTCGGGTCTGCCTTGACAATAAACGTTGAGCAGGTGAACCCAAAATGGGGTCGCAGGAGATGTTGCGTAAATTGAGTAGATCCAGGAACACGTCAGAATTAGCTCTGTATGAACGTTCCATGAGCTGTTATGCACTCTTGACAGCCCGCTCAGCTAGTCCATTCAACTGTGGATATTCAGGGCTGCTGGTGATGTGGTGAAAACCCCAGCGTGCAGCAAATTCCTTGAAGTGTTGGCTGGTAAATTGACTGCCGTTATCAGATAATAGTATGCACGGAGCTCGGCAAAATGGCGAGCAAGCTTCGAAACTACCCTGCGAGATGTGGGACTGCTAAGAAAATCAATGTCAAACCATCCTGAATACGAATCGACAAGTACTAGGTACTGCTTGCCATGCCACTCAAATATGTCAGTTGAAACTGTAGACCACAGGAGTGCAGGAGCCGGATGTGAAAGAAGTGGTTGCTTTTGTTGGTGAGGTGTCAAGCTGTTACATACTGCACAGGATGCCACATTCTCACTGATGTATTCGGCCATGCCAGGCCAGTAAAACATGTTTCTTGCCCTTAGGACGGTGGCTTCAGTGCCTGGGTGCCCTGCATGGACAGTGTTAAAATACTTGCTGTGCAGCGAAGCAGGGATCACAGCCTTGTGTCCTTTTACAATAATGCCATCCTGCAGCACTAGCTCATCGCGGACTGTAAAGAAAGGCCGAATTGGCAGCGGAACGTTGTAGTGTTTGTCTGGCCGGCCGCGCTTATTGACGGAGGCGAGCGACCGTAAAGTACTGTCAGCAGCAGTGTGGGCAACCAGGTCCTCCACACAGGACGAGGGAATAAAGGACACAGTCATTATGATAAAGTCAACATCCGGCGAGGACGGACCCTCACAGGTGTTCCAGGGCGCATGCGAGAGAGTGTCAGCCAGGTGCATATCCTTACCACGTTTGTAGGTCAGAACAATGTCATATTTTTTAAGTTGCAGCAGCCCTGGAGAGGCATGAATCGGTTTGTTAAAGATGCTGATAAGATGTTGGTGGTCAGTTTCAATAGTGACCATATGTCCGAAGATAAAGTCGTTAAATTTCTTGCAGGCGAAAACAATCGCCAGCAGCTCTTTCTCAATTTGGGCGTATCGTTATTCTGTGTCAGTCATAGTGGGCGAGGCATAGGCAATGGGCTTATTGCCGCTACTGTCATTTTGAAGACATGCTGCGCTCAGTCCGTGTTGTGAAGCGTCACAAGTCAGTGTGACCAGTCCGTCTAGGACCAAATAAGCGAGAGTAGGAGCACAAGACATCTGCTGCTTATGAGTGTTGAACGCCCTCTGCTGTTGCTCGATCCAGGTCCAAGCAGTGTCTTTGTGTGTAAGCTGGTGCAACAGGGCTGATATTTCACTGAAGTCTGGAATAAATTTGCTCAAGTAGTTAACCATGCCAAGGAATCTCTGCAGACCGAGCACGTCTGTGGGTGCTGGGAGCTCGTTGATGGCACTGGTTTTCACCGGAGCAGTTTTTAAGCCATCCTTAGTGAACACATGGCCTATGTATTTCACCTCACTTACCCTGAATTTGCATTTTTGAGGGTTTAGCTTGAGTTTGATGGCCTTGGCGTGATCCAGGACCTTCGTCAGATTAGCATTGTGTTCTTCAAAAGTTTGTCCCGCAACGAGGATGTCATCCACTACAATAGAGCATGGGTAACCTGCAAACAACTGCTCCATAGCTTGTTGAAATACTTCACTAGCAGAGCTTATGCCAAAGGGCATGCAAAGAAATCTGTAACGTCCGAAGGGTGTGCTGAAAGTTGTTAACTTTGAGTTGTGTTCCAGCGATATTTGCCAGAATGAACTCTTGGCATCTAATACAGTGAATACAGTTGCCTCAGCCATCTGTGCTGCAATCTCATCCACAGTGCGCATGGGATAGTGAGGTCGTTTAATGGCTGTGTTTAAGTCCTTGGGATTGATACAAATCCGTATTTTGTCCTTATTCTTCTTCGTTGCCACAACCATAGTGGAAACCCAGTCCGAGGGGTCAGAGACGGGAGCAATCACACCTAGAGACACCATTCTGTTGAGTTCACTTTGAACACGGTCCCGCATAGCATGGGGAATCTTATGAGCTGGACGAACAATTGGAATTACCTCAGGGTCAATGGTAATTGGATACCTAACAGGCAACCTGCCATCGTGCTAGGATTTTTGGCTAAAGTCATAGGCTGTAGTCAGATGACAAACAGAAGAGCTGAAAGAGACAAGTCCCATGTCTTGACATGCGTTGGTACCCAGTAGAGACGGCACATCCTCACGAGCAACATAGAAACTCAGGTTGCGGACACGTGAGTTAAGACAACTTGACCGATAGGGTGCACTGGATCTCCTGCAAATGGGAGAAGGGAAGCAGCCTTAGGAGTGACATTCTCTGTTTTTTGTAACTTTCTAAACACAGCTAGACCAATCACTTTGCATCTTGCGTCGGTGTCCAGTTTCAGATAAAGGTTCTTGCCATTAACGAGCAAAGCGACCTTGGGGTCTAGTTGTTTATGAATTAAATCAGACAAGGAATGTACATCAAAGTCAAAACCTTCACCAGCAGCCTCCATAGAAACATAGAAAATAGATGCAGGAGGAAGCCATTCGGCCCTTCAAGCCAGCACCGCCATTCATTGTGATCATGGCTGATGAGACATACCGGCAACATTAATTTCACGATCAGCAGAGGTTCCTAAAACTTTTGTATGAGCGTCAGCCATTTCAGTATGGACACCATAGACCAAACGGTCACGGACTAAGCTACCTCATATATCCCTGAAATCGCACCGACTGGCAATGTGCTTCAACATACTGACATAGGTTCTCCCTGTCTCTGGCTTCGGGAAAAGAACAAATGCCTCTCCATGACCAAGTTAGTACGTAACTCACATAACTGTCGGAATTTACATAGTAGGCAGTCAGGGTCTCGGATCGATCACCGGGAGCAGCAGTAGGGTGAGCCGCTTCAATGTAAATTGAGAAGTCCTCTTCAAATACACGCCACCGTTCTGCGAGGTCCTCATCAAACACCAGGATCTCTGATTTTCTGAGAGCAGAAGCCATAGTAATATATACCGGAGAAAACAACAAACTAAAATAAAAGCAATATCATTAAGCAAGGAATGAGTCCATAAACTCTGACACCATGTTGAACTTCTGCTGTTGGAATAACTTAATTCATACACCGTGATTAAGACCCAAAGATTTTACTAACGTTACAGCATAGCTAACTTCATCATAGCATGTTACTCTAAATGTGAGAGACAAAGGGTAGGGAGATTTTCTGTTAAACTAATGGGCGCAGCTACAAAGTATGACATAACATGAGTGACACTGATCTACAACATAGTTGTGACTTTTGTGGCAATATTAAATATTTTGGATTGGGGTGCGGAATAATGAATGCTAAATGCAAGTCTGATGAACATTGATAGAGATTGAAAGTGAGTGAAGTGAGAAGTGTCAGTATTCTGTATAATTGGTGAAATCAGGCATTTGCTAGAGAGATTTGATAGCATTGACCACATTTATTTAGGTTATTCAATATATGTAATATTGTATCCTTATCTTCAGGGCTTTGCTTCAGCTATTCACCGCCACTGTTGTCAGAGTTGAAAATTGTGGCGACCACTTTGTACCATGTGCTGACAGCCTTGAATATCTCCCAGGAGATATTCACAATGTATATCTCACAATTTATATCTCACAATGAGTCCCAGGATGCCTGTGAGCACGGATAGTGTAGCTTCCCTTCAATAGGTGCAGCTTTTGGTGATGCAGACTAACCAATGTAGCACTCGCCATTAACAAAATATTAGGGAATAAGGTCTGAAGAAGGGTCTCGACCCGAAACATCGCCTATTCCTTTGGTCCATAGATGCAGCCTCACCCGCTGAGTTATTCCAACATTTTTATCTACCAGGGAATAAGGTAAGGTAAGGAACAGCGCAGAGCGCACTAGCTATCAGCAGAAAACAAACAAATGTGCAAGCGGTTGGAAACTGTTCTACTGCCTCACATTGGGTTGCATGGGCACACGTTAATGTGTAGGAAGGAACTACAGATGCTGGTTTAAACTGCGATAGACACAAAAAGCTGGAGTAACTAAGCGGGACAAGCAGCATCTCTGGGGAGAAGGAATGGGTGCCATTTCGTGTCAGGAACAAGGGTCTCGACCTGAAACGTCACCCATTCCTTCTCTCCAGAGATGCTGCCTGTCCTGCTGAGTTACTCCAGCATTTTGTGTCTATCTACAGTATGTTGTGATCACTGCAGCTTTTTCATCATGGAGCCTTTGGTGTCCAGCTTTTAAAATGAGCCTCCAAGTTTCTAAATCTGACTGGGAAGTATTTAAATTATTTCATTTCAAGCAATCCATCCATATTTGTACAGTGATACACCCTTTTGATGATCATATTTTCCTTTCTCCACGCATATTTCCTGATGCCGCATACAGATTTTTTTCTCAATAATTCTTAGATAGTTCAAATGACTGTTTTTCTGCTATTGTTGACACGTCGTATCTTTCTTCTGTACTGATCTAAATTGGTTTTTCATTGGCACTTTTCCATTTATCCTGCTCGACTACAGCTCTATATTTGTCTTACTTGTCAAGTTGTTTTTCCCGCAGTTCTTCACTTTCCACTCTACGGTGTTCCGTGATATTTTTGTTCCTTATTTTTAATTTTTACATTGACATGTTTTGATATGACCTTAACACCTAATGTGTGTGTGTTTCTGTGCGAATGAACAGGCTGAGATCTATGGTAGTGAGAAGGAAGGAGAATTTATGTTGTGTCACAGCAGCACATGAAGCCCTCCAAAACCGATGAGATCCACAGGATTTTGAAAGTGGAAGTGCAAAATAATGGCATCCAGTTGTCAAGCGATATGGAGGACTTGGTTGTCAAAAATGTTACAAATTAGCTTTAATAGGAAAGCATAATTGTCTCAATTATACATTCTTGACTCAAATCATTCCAGACTACACCCTATTAAGTTGCAACAGAGAAGACAAGCAAATCAAAGACAATGAGCTAGACTAGAGCCATAGCATTATCACAATATTATTAAAAATATCAAAAAGTATAGAGCAACAAGTTATCAGCCGCTGAGGGAAAGCAAATGACAATATCATTGTAGTTCAATAAAAAACCCTTGCTCAGCAACAAGTATTTTATTCGGTAACTAAATTACTTACAGACTGTTATTTGACACTGGAAAATATTGTTATGATAGTGTTAGATGTCACCAAAAGAATTATATTGAGGTTTCAGTGGATTTCCAATTTCCTTATCGTGATAACGGCAGACCTGGTTAACACATGACAACAATATATAATTTCAAGATTGCATTTTAAAATCGTAACCTCTTTCAATTTGTTGAAATTTTCCTGTAATACAATGCAGCACAATTCTACACATAACTACAAGCAGTATCGATGATTTAGGTTATGTTCCACAATTTGTCGATTATCATAAGCAGATACTCGGCAGCCAATTGTTATCTGTTCTCATGACTGAGTGAAGTGGAATAAGACAAATTGAAGGCATTGATTAAAACAACTATAAGATGTGAAGTAAATATTAAAACAATGCTTAAATTAAGATTATTCCCAATTCGCTACCAATTCTCCTGAAATGATTTGGAATGGGCAAGGTCTACTGATTATGTAAAAATGCTGCTAAACCAATTTATTTTTAAGTAGAATAGATGCACTAATAATGTTATTTTCCTTTGATTCCTTTTTGAAACAGGTTGTAGGCGGAAAAATGACTGAATCTGGCAGATTATGCGCATTCATTACTAAGGTGAAGAAAGGGAGTTTAGCAGACACTGTAGGGCATCTTAGACCAGGTACTTTCAATCAATTAGTTTCTTTTATTGTCTCTCTTTTATTGTTGTCATCCATGCTACGTGGATGTTGACTGTCTTCATTACATAGCCAAACTCTTTCCAGTATTAATTTCAGAAGTGCATCCCTATTCATATGAATTAAAATTAGATAATTAAATTGTGTGCAACAGTTACAGGAGGATAAATATTTGTGGCATAATAAATGGCTTGCTATTATGTTTTTTTCAATTTCTGCGTTTTACTGACAGTCGTCTGAAAAATCCAAGTTCATGTGTCCAAACTGTCAAAATAGGAAACAATTGTTGTGTTTGTACCTATTTCACCTAAAGTAAATGGTTTCCAGTAATGCCCCTGTCCCACTTAGGAAACCTGAACGGAAACCTCTGGAGACTTTGCGCCCCACTCAAGGTTTCCGTGCGGTTCCTGGAGGTTGCAGGTAGTTGCCGGAGGTTGCAGGTAGTGGAAGCAGGTAGGGAGACTGACAAAAACCTCCGGGAACCGCACGTAACCTTGGGTGGGGCACAAAGTCTCCAGAGGTTTCCGTTCAGGTTTCCTAAGTGGGACAGGGGCATGAAGGTGTTCATTTGGACACAAGTCTTGAAGCAGTGAATTAGTTAATCTATTGCATTGTAGGAATTTTGAAAAGTATCTGTGCTCTGTATTTTTTTAAATGTCGATACCTCTACCCACACTGCATTATTGTGATCCATTTAGGTGATGAAGTTCTTGAGTGGAATGGAAGATCATTACAAGGAGCTACATTTGAGGAGGTGTATAACATCATTTTTGAATCCAAACCTGAGCCACAAGTAGAACTGCTGGTTTCCAGGCCTATTGGGTTAGTAGATGTTATTTAATATAACACATAGTTCAAACTTAAATTACTACTTAAATAAAAATATTTTGTGAATATGTACTTGCCAACAAATTTAAAGTATGTTCCCCTAAAATGTCAAAAAATGGCAGCAGTCATTGATTGAATTAATTAAGCAAAGTTAAAATAAGGAAGAGAACAATGTTTGGACCTCGGGTGCAAAAATCAAATATAGACAGCCTTCACTGAATTATTATTTAATAACAACATTTCTGTTGGTCTACATGAGCAACACACTATATGCTGAAGGTACACAAAAATGCTGGAGAAACTCAGCGGGTGCAGCAGCATCTATGGTGCGAAGGAAATAGGCAACGTTTCGGCCAGAAACGTTGCCTATTTCCTTCGCTCCATAGATGCTGCTGCACCCGCTGAGTTTCTCCAGCATTTTTGTGTACCTTTGATTTTCCAGCATCTGCAGTTCCTTCTTAAACACTATCTGCTGAATTGGCTGACATTTTGCAGGCAAATACCAAGAATTCCATGAGTAATTGCCAAAATTATAGATGTGTACACATGCTAGTTTCTCTTTGCCAGTCTTTTCTTGATTGTGTCTAACAATTGGACATCAATGAAATTATGATGATCTGGCTCATGAATTGCTGAATTATCCTGGAAATCTTGTACAAGGTCAGAACTGGCTCAAGGAGAGCATTTCCTTTTATTTGAATAGACTAGAATGGTTGTGGGGGTCCAATGTAATTATTTTATAATTCTTATTAACTTTAAAATTATTTTCAGTTTATTTTTATTCATTTTTTCGGATGGCAAGAATTATTGATTAAAGCCAGGAATTATTGATCTTCCCCTCATTCAAATGCCGTTGTGACGGTGCTGGCAAGCCACCCTATTGAGCTGTTGCCATCTTCCTGGTACATACATGACTGAGTTTAGTTAAATATTTTTTTACCAGTTTTTAAGTCTGTTATGTTTTGTTTTATATTTTTGTTTTATTTATATTCTTTCAAGAGAGAGCTAGATAGGACTCTTAAAGATAGCAGAGTCAGAGGATATTGGGAGAAGGCAGGAACAGGGTACTGATTGTGGATGATCAGCCATGATCACTTTGAATGGTGATGCTGGCTCGAAGGGCCGAATGGTCTACTCCTGCACCTATTGTCTATTGTCTATTTTTTTAATGAAATATTAACAAAAGATTATATAATTTTGATAGCTTTTGTATGATTCTGAATGACAGATATACTGAAGCATTCAATTATTTGTATAGCTTTGAGAACCAACTTAGCAGGAGATATACTTTGGCCAGTTATCAAAGTACCTTTCAGTAATTCCATGGGCAGGGCTTGTTTTACCCTGTTCATTTGATTACGCTTAGATACACTGAGCTTTGCAAGCCCACACATTCCCACAACCATCTTACTTATACTTCCTCTCATGCAGTCTCCTGAAGAGTATCCTTCCCAATCTCTCAATTCCCTTTACAGATGCTGTGATCTCGTGCTTTGGAAATGTCATGTTTTTTGTTTAACCATGGCCTTCCTCCACCACAGTTGTGGATCTCAGCTGCGGTTGTTCTATTTCCAAGATGTATTTACACATCACCTCTGCTCCAGGCCAGGACACGGATAGATTTCTATGTCCTCACTTATCACATACCATACATTACTCCACCATCAATGGACCATTCTTCACAATTTCAATGAGGTTTAGATACATCTTCCTCTCCATATCCCGTCCAGCATTTTGACGGGACCCTTTTGTCCTGGACTCCCTGGTCTGCTCTTCCATCCCCACTAATCACTCCTGTTGTCTCCACTCAACTGCAGGAGAAGCAATATCTGTCCTTACCCTTTCCTCACATTCAGGACCCCATACAGTCCTTTCAAATGAAGTAGCAATTCACTTGCTCTTCTTCCAGTCTAGATAAATTACATTTGATGTTCACAATATGGTGTCTCCTACATTGGAGAAACCAATTTCAGATTGCTTGTCTGCCTTGCCTAGCACAGTGTTCAGTTCACAGGAGCAACCCAGAGCTTGCAGTTGCCTGGCACATTCATTCTCTATCCTATCCCCACTCTGACCTATCAATATCGAGCTATCTGCACAGTTCCAAGTAAGTGTGAGGAACAGCATCTCATTTTCTAAACTGGTATTTTGCAGCCTTTGGAACAACCTCCAATCCTTCAATTTTAGAGGGCATTTCTCCATTCTAATTTGGGTTTCATGTCTCAGTCACAGCTCTGATCTACATTTCACAGCGTAACATGTTTATTTTTTTTAGTTTTCTATCTTTCTAATTGCCTTCATCAACCTGCAACCATGTGACACCATGAACAGTCGAATCATCTTGACAACCCTGGCCTCAACCAATGAGATATTTCATATATCCTACACATTCCTTCCCCACCCTCTCTGCACCAAACTAACTTAATCTTTCACTTTTCTAGTTATTTGACCTAAAACATTACAATATTTTTCTTTTTCCCCAAATGCTGCCTTAGCATTTTCTGTTTATATCTCTTGCTCGAGGAAACAGACTCTCTGAATATTTTTAAGGTGGAAAGATATAGAGATACAAGAGTCTGCAGATGCTCGAATCCAGAGAAACAAACAATCTGCTGGAGGAACTCAGCAGACCAACAACCATCTGAGGAGGGAAATGGACAGATGACATTTCAGGTTGGTGCCCTTCATCTGGAGGGTTCTGGTCTGGAATGTTATTTGTCTGTAGATAGATTCTTGATAAGCCATGGGCTGGAGGATTACCAGAGATAGAAACATAGAACATAGAAAATAGGTGCAGGAGTAGGCTATTCGGTCCTTCAAGCCTGCGCCGCCATTCAATATGATCATGGCTGATCATCCAACTCAGTATCCTGTACCTGCTTTCTCTCCATACCCCCTGATCCCTTTAGCCACATGGGCCACATCCAACTCCCTCTTAAATATAGCCAATGAACTGGCCTCAACTACATTCTGTGGCAGAGAATTCCAGAGATTCACCACTCTCTGTGTAAAAAATGTTTTTCCCATCTCAGTCCTAAAAGATTTCCCCTTTATCCTTAAACTGTGACCCCTTGTTCTGGACTTCCCCAACATCGGGAACAATCTTCCTGCATCTAGCCTGTCCAACCCCTTAAGAATTTTGTAAGTTTCTATAAGATCCCCCCTCAATCTTTTCTAAATTCTAGCGAGTACAAGCCGAGTCTATCCAGTCTTTCTTCATATGAAAGTCCTGACATCCCAGGAATCAGTCTGGTGAACCTTCTCTGTACTCCCTCTATGGCAAGAATGTCCTTCCTCAGATTAGGAGACCAGAACTGTACGCGATACTCCAGATGTGGTACAAAAAATAAGAGGGAAGGTCACAATCAGTTCAACTGTAATCTTATTCAGTGGTGGAGCAGGTTCTAAGACCCCAGGTCGCCTACAATTTACAGCACTTGTTTTTTCTTGGTGGAACAGTACCGATATGGTGAGGTTGGTATTCATAGTAAAACTGTATTTCGGCAGAAGTTGCGAAAAGCCTTTTTGTTTAATCCACATTTTGGCTGCAGCTGCTGGATAGTCACAATTTCAAGCAAATACATATTCTAAAACAATTTGACTGGTATATACTCAATGCAAGAATAAATTTAGTGAAATACCATCTTACTATTATGTGACAATGAATGAGGACCTCCTATGCCCTCCCATTAGTAGATCTGAGATGCTTTCACACTGATGCATCTCATAAATATCAAATACAAAGTGACACTTTTATGTTGTGAAGTGTGATTGACAGTTTCCAAATTTCGTACATGAAACTGTGTAATGGACAATATCTGCACTGCTGTTTAAGGGCCTTTTCTGCTGGTTGGCAGTTCTATTTTTTAAATGTTTTCCTTGGCTGGAGGCAGTACCAACAAAACATAGCCTGATGGCTTTCCTGTTCTCCTTGGATTGCTTGCGTCCTTGTGGTGATGGTGCTCCCACTATTTCAATCAATCAATCAAATTAATCAATCAGAACGTTATTGTCATTCAGAAATACACCAATAAATGCAAGTCTGAACAAAATGTTGTTGCATCTGGCTGGTGGTTAGTTAGTGATGGTTTGTGAGATGATAGGCCGTATTGTGCTGATGTCTGGTAGGTTATTCTGTGGCTTTGCATCTGACCTCACATTTTACTGCTGGACTCAACACCAAGTCAGGGAGTGAGTGGTCTTGCATTAACTTGATCTGAGGGGCTAGAAACACGTTGTGTCTGGTCTCTCAGCTTTACACCAACCACAGCTGACATGCCTAGTTATGGCCTAACTTATCTGTTTAATGCTGATAAGTGTGAGGTGCTACATCTTGGCAGGACAAATCAAAATAGGACGTACATAGTAAATGGTAGTGAATTGAGGAATGCAGTTGAACAGAGGGATCTAGGAATAACTGTGCACAGTTCCCTGAAGGTGGTATCTCATGTAGATAGGGTGGTAAAGAAAGCGTTTGGTGTGCTGGCCTTTATAAATCAGGGCATTGAGTATAGAAGTTGGGATGTAATGTTAAAATTGTACAAGGCATTGGTGAGGCCAAATCTGGAGTATGGTGTACAATTTTGGTCGCCTAATTATAGGAAGGATGTCAACAAAATAGAGAGAGTACAGAGGAGATTTATTAGAATGTTGCCTGGGTTTCAGCAACTAAGTTACAGAGAAAGGTTGAACAAGTTAGGTCTTTATTCTTTGGAGCGCAGAAGGTTAAGGGGGGACTTGATAGAGGTATTTAAAATGATGAGAGGGAGAGACAGAGTTGACGTGGATAAGCTTTTCCCACTGAGAGTAGGGAAGATTCAAACAAGAGGACATGACTTGAGAATTAAGGGACAGAAGTTTAGGGGTAACATGAGGGAGAATTTCTTTGTGGAATGTGCTTCCAGTGGAGGTGGTGGAGGCAGGTTCGATTTTATCATTTAAAAATAAATTGGATAGTTATATGGACGGGAAAGGAATGGAGGGTTATGGTCTGAGTGCAGGTAGATGGGACCCGTTTAGATGAGGTACCAATTTTTATATAATACTAGACTAAGTGGGACCCGTTGGGTCCCATGTTCACACGGGAGGGCTGGTTCCCCAACGCAATATTCCAACTCTCCACCAATTCCAATATTGGTGCCCAGTGGGGGGAGGCTTTCTGGAGCACTAGTATGGGTGTTGTGGGCTGAAGGGACTGTTTCCAGAGGGCTAGTATGGACATTGTGGGCCGAACGGATTCTTGAGCTGGCAGCTCAGTCACTCAAGCCTGGCGTGCTGGCAGCTCACTCACTCACGGCTGGTGGGCTAGCAGTTATATGGTTATCTGATGCAGCCGTAAGTGGTAGCGTTTCTTTTAATCAATATGCAGTGCAAACAGCAAGTGGTCAAGATTTGAGTTTTAATTATATAGATTTTAGTTGATTAAATGGTGTAAAAATATCACAACTACTGCTAAAAATCTCTGATCATTAACAACCATATATTTTTCTAAATCTCTAGATATTTATCTAGATAATCACTAGATAATCATCGAAGATATTTAGAAAGAGTTGAAGTAAATCTGCATGATATAAATGATTTAGTCTGTGGAATTCTCTGCTTCAGAGGGTGGTGGAGGCCGGTTCTCTGGATACTTTCAAGAGAGAGCTAGATAGGGCTCTTAAAGATAGCGGGGTCAGGGGATATGGGGAGAAGGCAGGAACAGGGGTACTGATTGGGGATTATCAGCCATGATCACATTGAATGGTGCTGCTGGCTCGAAGGGCCGAATGGCCTACTCCTACACCTATTGTCTATTAAAAAAATGAAAGCTTAAAGAATAAAGATATTTCAGAACACTTTCATCTATAAACATGAATAAGGCCGAAGACAGCATGAGCAGTCAGAAGCCATCAGGGTACTCTCGCATCCATTATCTGAGATCGTTTTGGTGTACTCATTGATCTCTGCTGAATTGTCTGACATGGCTGTTGGAAATTATATACAAAGCATGAAAAAATAACATTTGAGGAACATGTAATATTTGAAGTGCAAAATTGAGAAAACATGCAAAATTATCATCTTCTGGACCACACCTCAGAATGGATATAATGGCCTTGGAGGAAATAAATGGTTCATATAATTTCGAAAGCTAAACTGTGATATGTTTGAAGTTGTCAAAATATAAAGGAAAACTAATAGAGAAGCCAGAGAGAAATAATTGTCACTGGTTGGGGAGTAAGGTCCAGTGGGTATTGTCTAAAAAACCCTGTTGGACCTTCAGTTGGGATATTGAGAAACATTTATTCTGGTTAATGCTCCATGAATGGTTAATTTTAAATATAAGATTGACTGGTAGATTTTTAATAACCAAAGGTTATAAGGGATATTGGTAAATGTTGTTCATATGGAGTTGAGGTCACAGATCAATCATGACATAATTAAATAGTGGGTGAGGTTTGTTTGGTTCGATAGCTGCTATCTTGTTCCAATATTCCATTCATTAACGAATGCACCATCAAGGTTTCTGCTGGATACATCCAATTTTGTGAATTATTGAGTGTGAGTTATAATAAAATGCTAATTTCCCATCCCACATCTTCAAAGATATTTCATCTGGGCAAATATGTTCTACATGGATACAAAACATAACTTACTCAACATTATTTTACTCTTAAAAGGTAGGAGTTTGCAAATATACTCCATAGCACTACAAACATAATTGGTAAATGATTGTTTCATGTTTCTTTCTTACTTGAAGGGATATTCCCCGGATACCAGACAGCACACATGGACAGCTTGAATCAAGTAGGTCTGGCTTTTATTTCTTTACTTATTTTAGCAAATTAATAACTTTGTGCAACCCAGAGCAGTTCAGGGGCTGTCTTAGCCCAGGTTCACAAAATCAAATTCACTATTAGTGTGGCCACTATAGTGTGTGAGGCCCTTACATACTCACATTCAGTGACATTTGAAATAAAATGATAATTACATTTTTTTTTAAATAATATTAAAAACACCAGAAAACAAAGTCACACACTAAAATGTAACGTACTTTTTGAAATAAGCAAGAATGAAAAACGACCTTCTTTCCTAGAAACAGACATCTGACATTTATTTTAATGGGCCTAATTGTGCATGCCAAGGTGGTTTAATATGACTTTGCCTGAGCAGCAGACTTCCCAGTCCTAGTGCTGGCAAGCCTGTAATTGAGGCTGCTCTTTTGGAATCCATAAGGAGTCCAGCTGTATAATACTAAAAAAAATGGGCCACTGTTAGGTTGGGCCAGATCTGCACCCAAAACAGAAACTGCCATAGATAGACACAGAGAACTCCAAGTGTAAGTATTATTGTCAGAGTTGTAAATCTCTTCTATTGCTTTTGGATTATTGTAATAACAGTTACAGGATTTATTCAACAAACTATAGAAATAAATTAGTGCTGATTGTAGCCTGTATTTAGAAAATGCATGGCCTACAAAATCACCAAATTAACAATGAATGAGCATTCACAATATTATGACCGAAAGGGTGTGCTGTCCTATTGGGAAAGAACAGGCAGAAGGCATTATTTATCACTCTGAAATGGACACTAGTCCTTCTGTATGTTGCATTTATCTAGCACCAGTTTCTGGATTTGGTAAAACATTTAGCTTGACCTGGAGGGGTAGTGCTGGTTACCTCTGGAAAACCAACTCCAAATCTATTTAACTGTGTGTCACTATAGCTGTGAGCCATGAGATCCCTGACCACTGATCTCCCTCTGATCAGGCACCCTGATCACTTCCACCTCACCGACTCCCCAAATCCGTTCACATGCCCTCTGTGAACTATGATCTGCAATGTGTCTCTTCATCTCAGGATCATTTGCATGTCCCCAGCAGCACTCATGAAGTCCCTAATGTTCCTAACCTGCAACCATTTTCCTAGATCCCAATGACAACCTTCAAGGCCAAAATAGGCCTCCAAATCACAATGAGCCACTAATACCACTAACCTCACTAATACTACTATCTCACTCCTACAGTCATAGAGCATGGAAACAAGCCCTTTGATGCATGGAGTCCATGCTGCCCATCACATATCCATTCACACTAATCCCACAGTATTTTTCCCACATTCTCATTAGCTGCCCTTGGATTTCAACTCACAACTCACATATACCCAGAGGCTCTTATAGTGTCCAATCAAACAACAAACCTTCATATTTTTGAGATGAGCAAGGAAACCAGAGCACCTGCAGGAAACCCACACAGTCACTGAAAGAATATACAAACTCCTCGTAGACAGTGCCAGAGGTCAGGATTGAACCCCGATCATCGGAGCAGTGAAGCAATTGCACTACCAATTACACCTCCATGCTGCCTTACAGCTGTGCGCTCGAGCTATCTTGTCCTGCACAAGTGGGCTGATCTGCTGAGCCTAGCCTGGACCTGAGCACTTCATTGTGCATTACGAAAAAGTGCTTGACACAAAATCGTTCTAGACTCTTGGAGTTGTAACGCTATGCAGGGGTGAGTGCGATCTTAATTGCTGCAATAAGAAATATTGCTTCTTTTTTCATTAGAGTAACATGATTATTACAAAATGCATGCAAAAGAAAATATCTTTAAAAAATAACAGATAGTTAAATTAAATACAGAAAGTGTACATACAGATATTGAAGAAGCAGTCTAATAACTGTATTTCTAATGTGCAGATCGAAAACCCATAAATACGAAAACATTAATAATCTACATTCCAGCATCGCCCAGTGGATCTGCAGCATAGTGACTGATACCAAAATGTCAATAAATTAAAACAAAATACTTCTAACTGACCTGAATTAAACTACCCCCCTGCTTTTTTTTCAATGGCCTTTCTCAGATACAAATGGAAGTGAGACAGCTACAAACCAGGCAGAATATATTACAAAATAAAAAAGCAATGTGTTTTAACAATGTGTAATTTCCCAACAATAAAATTAATTTCTGTGAATCATTTACAGAAGAATGCTATTGTTGTGAATGCATAACCTGAACAGTTTTGCCTTTGCCCCATCTTGTAGCGTGGCTTTAAAAAATAAATAAATAAATAAATGTCAAAGACAAGAAATATTTGTCAAACTGTTGGATTCAATCATGCTGAATGTTTTAGTGCATTCTCAGCATGCACATTGTAACATGGAAACAAACATATGCTGGAGGTTTGATATGGAGGAAGTTTGACCCCTCACTCTGCTCCTGGATTCATCGATGAGTCCAGCAGTGGTTTTGATAAAAGCAGCAAGGTAGATGTTGCTACATGGACCTTTGCAAGGCCTTTCACAAGATCCTGCAAGGTAGACCAGTCTGGAAAGTAATTGAAAAGCTGCAAGCACTTGTATCTGGTCCTTCACCTTCGTACCAACATCCAGCATGATATTGAATGTGATCGCTGCCCATCATTGAAAAGACATTCAGTTTATTTTTCTTTATTTCATTAAATATTCATGTTTTAATTAATTAAAAGTAGTTAATTGTGTTTTAAAGTTAATTATTTTAGTAATCATTTTTGTCATCATCTAAATCAATCTTAACTGTATTCCAACGTATGAGAGATAGTTTAGTTTAGTGTATTGTCACTAATACCGAAGTATAGTGAAAAGCTTTTGCTGCCTGCTAACCAGTCAGCAGAAAGACTATACATGATTACAATCAAGCCGTCTACCGATACATGATAAAGGGAACAATGTTTAATGATAAAAGATAGTCCAAGGGTCTCCGATGAGGTAGATAGTAGCTCAGACCACTGTCTAGATGTTGATAAGATGGTTCACAAAAATGCTGGAGAAACTCATCGGGTGCAGCAGCATCTATGGAGCGAAGGAAATAGGCAACGTTTCGGGTTTACTTGCCTTATAATAGCTGGGAAGAAACTGTCCCTGAATCTGGAGTTTTCACACTTCTGCACCTCTTGCCAGTTGGGATAGAGGAGAAGAGAGAGTGACCAGGGTGAGACTTGTCCTTGATTATGCTGGTGGCCTTGCCGAGGCAGCGTGAAATATAGATTGGGTCAATGGATTGGAGGTTGGTTTGGGCTGCCTCCGCAGTTTTCTGCAATTTAATGTGGTCTTGGATGGAATTGATCCCAAATCATGATGAGATGCATCCTGATATAATGCTTTCTATGGCACATCTGTGGAGGTTGTTGGGAACATGCTGAACCTCCTAAGCCTTTCAAAGAAGTGAAGAAATTGCTGTGCTTTCCTGGCCTGTTCTTCGATATGGCTAGTCCAAGCCAAGTTTCTGGTGATATTTACTTCTAGGAATTTGAAGCTTTGAACCATCTCTACTTCAGCGCAATCAATGTATGTGTACTGCTTCGCTTTCAGAAGTCAATCACTATATCCTATGTCTTACTGACATTGAGAGAAAGGTTGTTGTCTTGACACCAGGCCACCATATTCTCAATCTCCTTCCTGTACTCTGTCTTGTCATTATTTGATATCTGCCCCACTACGGTAATGTCGTCCCCAAATTAGTAAACCAGGATGGATTTGTACTTGGCTGCACAGCCGTGGGGGTATAAGCAGTAAAGAAGGCGGCTGAGAACATATCCTTGTAGAGCACCAGTGTTGAGGATTATAATAGAGGATGATTTGTCCCCTGTCCTCACTGATTGTGGTCTGTTGATCAGGAAGTCAAGGATCCAGTTTCAGAGATGAGTGCTGACTCCAAGTTCCACGAGTTTGGAGATGAGTTTGGATGGGATAATGGTATCAAAAGCAAAGCTGTGGTGTATGAATAGAAGTCTGAAGTAGGTGTCTCCCTTATTCAGATACCTAAAAAGAATAGTGCATGAAGATCTGACACCACAAAATCTCAGGGTCCTGGGCATGCGTAGCTGCAGATCGCTAGTGTGGCCACAGGACTAACACATGGATTGCGGAAAGTCAAACATGGTGATGGTACACAAAAATGCTGGAGAAACTCAGCGGGTGCAGCAGCATCTATGGAGCGAAGGAAATAGGCAACGTTTCGGGCCGAAACCCTTCTTCAGACCATGGTGATGGGTCAGATAGTGTTAGAGCTTCCCTACTGTTTACATGCAGTGACAGATTTCACTGTGAAATGGACCAGCAATATGCTCTGTCAGCAAATTGACACCTCAGTTTGACCGGTTTCAGGGCCATGTTGGTTTTACTGATTTCCATAACATACATGATTTAATTAACATTTCATATGGATTTATTATAGCTGTTCAGATATTTATTAATTCATGGGCAATAAATGTGCAATATTCAATTTGTGAAATTAACAAGAACAATTTCTATAAACAGGTTCTAGTTCCTTTGAGTCCCAGAAGATGGATCGTCCTTCTATTTCTGTCACTTCTCCCATGAGCCCAAGCATGTTGCGAGATGCCCCACAATTCGTGCCTGGACAGCTTTCAGTATGTAACCACCAATTATACGTCTACCTTGAATATTCTCCTGTGTTTCACCTTTAGTTGATTGTGATGAAAGGGTCATTTATTTATACATATATTAGCAACAGGTCCTGAATATCATCAAAGTGCAGATTTTGAAAGAATGTCACATTGTTAAGTTGAAGTCACATTTCAATACAAGGTGAAACTTAGTGCCAGGAATTGTTTTGTTTTCATCACCATTGATGAATATTTTCTTGCAAACATGTTTTTGATTTCAGTTTCCAAAAATGTGTCGATGCCATTGATGATGAAGAGGAATTATTAGCAACAAATATTTTGGCCCGCTGAAAATATTTACTTATCAATACTCATCAGCCTATGTCAACATCTATGTCAAGCAGTCCCAGCCACTGCACACCCATTGCACCCATGTCTTTCAATCGGATCTTATTCTGGTTGGTGGGGAAAGGGGACCAAGCAAACTTGCCTTGGAGAATCTGATGTAAGAACTCCATCACCAAATGATTTATTGGTGATTGGACACAAAGGAAGGGAAGGAATGTTTGATCTCTCTGAAAACACATCCAGATACCGACTGACTCCCTCCTGCTGCCCCACCACTCCCTTTGCCCCATCCCTCCCTCTCCCCTCTTCTCCCTAACTTTACCCCCTCTCCGTTATCTTCCTTCCTATCCCCACCAACACTTCAAGACAAATATTTTGCCAGCTGTCAAGGATTTCAGTTGTCATACTGCCTTGAAGACCTCAAACCAGCTGTCTAGGTTGCCAACT
Organism: Amblyraja radiata; assembly: GCF_010909765.2. Lineage (NCBI taxonomy): Eukaryota > Metazoa > Chordata > Chondrichthyes > Rajiformes > Rajidae > Amblyraja > Amblyraja radiata. Next base: position 2,069,327 of record NC_045959.1, on the reverse strand, counting down.
AGCAGCTAGTTGCTCCCAAGTTGACTTAAAGCGTACCTTCCCCAGTGACAACATCTAAATGACCTGGCAGACAATCCATCTCTTTGCAAAGACATGTGGGAAATTATAGGAACAGCAGAGATTTTGTACATCTTAATTGGTGTTCTTTCCGGTGAGTTCTGTCACCCAATGGAAGAGTGACAGTGAGAGATCAGTAACAATTCTGCAAATGTCTTGCTCCTATCATTCTACTATTTTTATCCACACTGAGGTACTTTAATCTCCCTGAGTCCAATTTTTGTAAGTTGTCCTAGTTATGTGTCAATGATATGGAGAGTGGACTGAGGGTAATGTCCTTGTATAAATAGCTGGGCAGCAATGCACCACACTGTTCTTGCACAAGCATTATTTAAACCATCTCAAGGTGATGCGTCTAATTTAAACTCATTACGTCAACGTTGTAGCACTTCCCATCCAAACCATATGTATAACAATAGTTGAAAGCCTGCAAGCATTGGACAGGAATATCGTGGGTACATAATTTTAGACATAGTGCCTCAGGCGTACCTAGCAATGTGAGACTACAGACTTTCATTTGGACAATATAAGACACTGTGGTTCACTGAAAGTTATATTTGATGGCGAAAATACGCTCCTTAAGCAGACAAATTACCTGGATGGAATATTAATTCACTCACTAAATTTTCACAAACATTTAGAAAGGCTTGCTTCAAAAATTAAATCATGAATGAATACCATTCGGAGAGGAGACTATACAAATTGGAATCGTACAACTGTGTACCAATCTTGGGAGATTGAGTCATATATTCACAGACCAATTGAATGAACAGTACTGTCTAACTAATATCTGGTATGCTTAAGAAGACATCACTTCCTTGGCTGCCAGTTATTTCAAGCATTTCTCCAACATAAGAGACACAGAGCTGTCTCATATTAACCTCTTTGATACATAGATGTTAACTCTAACCGCCCAATCTATTAGGATGTTGTCAACATCCTTGCCAAGCAATTGAGATAGCCCTGACGCATTCTGGACATGTGCCCAATCCAAGCATCGTCTCAAGAATCAATCGAAGTCTGACAAGGAGAATACATCCACTAAATTAAAGAATTTCAGTCTGGAATCCCTTGGCATAATAAAACATTTACGAGTGCTCTACAACAGAATTCAATCGAAAATCTGATTGTTGCTACGTCTGAAACATTTGCTGAGATTTGTCGGATTGCTTCCGGGTGCCTCCGTGTAAATGGCAAGCTTACAGCATGCACATAACTTAGAAACTTAGAAAATAGGTGCAGGAGTAGGCCATTCGGCCCTTCGAGCCTGCACCGCCATTCAATATGATCATGGCTGATCATCCAACTCAGTATCCAGTACCTGCCTTCTCTCCATACCCCCTTATCCCTTTAGCCACAAGGGCCACATCTAACTCCCTCTTAAATATAGCCAATGAACTGGCCTCAACTACCTTCTGTGGCAGAGAATTCCAGAGATTCACCACTCTCTGTGTGAAAAATGTTTTCCTCATCTCGGTCCTAAAAGACTTCCCCCTTATCCTTAAACTGTGACCCCTTGTCCTGGACTTCCCGAACATCGGGAACAATCTTCCTGCATCTAGCCTGTCCAACCCCTTAAGAATTTTGTAAGTTTCTATATGATCCCCCCTCAATCTTCTAAATTCTAGCGAGTACAAGCCGAGTCTATCCAGTCTTTCTTCATATGAAAGTCCTGACATCCCAGGAATCAGTCTGGTGAACCTTCTCTGTACTCCCTCTATGGCAAGAACATATTTAGTTAGCACTTCTGCTAGATCCAGCCACTACCCTGTCCTCAGCAAGATTGTTAGTGAATGTCCTCCTGAGCCATTCGCACTTTATGCAAAATTGGTCATAAATTAATTCATCTTGTACAAGTGACAGGGACATGTGTGCCATTTATACGAAAGCAAGTCTTTACAATCACAGTGAGGCATAGACTTAAAAGGCAGCCTGCTCAACTAATATCTTATATTTTCTAACAGTATGGAAGGATGCCACTTGATGCATGGATTCCAAGGTGGTTCCCATAGCAGTTCAATTTTGTCACTTATTTTCCTGTTGCCGTTTCTCTATAACATATCCAACAACACACCTCTGCCTATACTGGGGTAATTTACAGTGGCCAATTTATGAACAATATATCTTTGGGATATGGGAAGAAACTGGAGTGTCCAGGAGACACCATGCAGTCAGAGGAAGAACAGACAACCTCAACACAGGAGTGACAAAATCAGAATTAAGTCACTGGAACATGCAGCACCAGCACGACATTCCCAAGGTCTAAGACAGACCAAGATCATAGACTGATAATCCCCATTCACATTGTGTATTTAACTGTTACTGCATGTCTCCCTTGGATCCCATCAACATACCATATCCCTGCAGTGACCTGAACCACTTCCTACAGACCACAATCCTAATTCTCAGAAGTCGACATCATCCCTTCTACCTCCCCATCCCAAAATGACTCTTATGGTGCTTTTTCCTTCTCCCACCCATTGATTGAAGTTCTGATCCTACATTCTTTGGCTATCCCTGCAAAATGTGTATCTGAGTTATTTTGCAAGTTCTGTAGTTAGGTAGAGTCAGCTAAGGAAATGTCTCTGTACATAAAGTGTGCACGTTACCTTGTCCCTGATACATAATAGAGTGTTATCATGCTGGCATTGACTTGCCCTTCATTGGTGGTTTAACACAGTATTTATGGTGCAGAATAATTACTAGTCCTACACTTTGTGTGTGGGGTAAATTTCGAATTATCACACAAATCACATCCATTACCGAAGGTGACCTGACTGAACATTATCAAGTTCTGTGAGATGCCAATTGCCTATGAAATTTAAGACTTTCACTTTAACTTCTTTGGACCCTTTATCAGAATATCTTGTTTCTCTATGCCTAAGATATTTAACAAATAAAAGATACAGTACACCATAACCTCAACTTATATTGCTAAAACCGCCATTTCTAACTTTACAGACAGACTGCTTTGCTTGAAGTCTGTGCATGAGTTTAAGATGAAAATATGCCAGAGAAAACTTTATTATAAAGCTAAAAATTAACAAACTTCCATGTAAAAAAAATTTAAATAGGACATTTGAGTTTATTGTTATCTGCAGCTGAATTTTTTCTACAACACAAGCATCACAAATTATGAGGACATTTCTGAATATATAATAACTCTAGCATAATATTCCCAAATAGATTAAGAAAATATTCATGGATTTTCAAATTCACACTTATTTACTACATTCTTGGATTGTTTGTTGAAACATATGGCCTCTAAATGCAAGGTGATGTCCTGCTGCTGACCCTATGAATGTGTCCTCTTTCACACACGTCACTGCTATTGTTTCCTATTTGCAACTTTGATAATATTAATTATGTGCATTCTCGGAGTTATTACTGTAACTTTTTTCATTGCTACTTTATGGGACAATTGATTTTGAGGGTCGATGCGTTGATGGAATCTATAAAAAGAGAATAAAATGCAAGTTTGTCCGGAGTTGGTTCATTTTGAAACAGTTAAACAAAAATAACAATGTCAACAAATTCAGCATTTAAACTATTGAATCCATGTGTTGTGTTGTGTAATTTCAAACAAACATTGATAATTCTTTTGTCGTGTGCAGTTTCAAAAATCTAGAATTTACTCTGAAATCCAGATTTCAGTTATTATATATTACACCAGTGATTCCCAACCTGGGGGCATGGCAAATTTCAGGGGGGCCACAGAAAAAATTGGGGATTTAGGGGGCCACAGGTTCAATGAAGGGGGGCACTTTTTTCCCGCTAATAATGTCGGGGGGGGGGGGGGGCACAGAAAAATGAAAGAGCCCAAGGGGGCCATGAACTAAAAAAGGTTGGGAACCACTGTTACACAATCAAGATGGATTCCTTAAAAATGTGTGTATTCACTGCCTCCAGGAAACTTGCTCCCAGTATGTGCTTAATGTGTTTTGTATTTGTACAATTTTTGTAATAATGTCACCTTTATATACTGTTTGACAAGAAAGTGAATTATGGGTGAGTTTTAGTTAATTGTTTCTCCTGTAATTGTATCGGGTTTTCATTTTAAAGCATTTTGTAAGTGTCTGAGTGTGGATGTAACATTTTAGTTTGATTTTATTTCTTTTCTTTGTTGTTTAATTTTGCTTACCAGAGCCAAAGCCTTAGTAGAAGAACAGCGCCTTTTGTTCCTAGGGTTCAGGTAAAGGCACTGAATATATGAAAATATTATCATTTGGAAAATGCAGAAAAGTAAATTAATGGCAAGAAATTTATTTTCTCTTAGTTCCCTCTTTCCCTTTATTGTACTTTTGTTTCTAGAATACGTGCATACATTATACTCCAGACCTCCAGAGTACTAAGTAAAGCTCTGCATGTTTTCATGAGCAAGATTCATTCATATTGCCATTACACTGTTTGAATGATCAGTGAGCTGCATTTTCCAATTTGCATTAGATCCTTCAATTGACCATTGGCAAACAAATGATACCTATACAAACAGCATTATTGGTTTGATCAACAAGAAAGGCATCAAGTAATCCCATAACAAGTTTATGATAGTCTCCCTTCTATGTTCTTAATGACTCTAAAATCGAGGAAATTGTTTAATGATTTCTCTGTTTATAATACAGCTTCAATTTCAAAGGGTTGAGATAGGCTTTAAACGGCAAACTCTCACAAGATGTGCAAATTTCTGTTTCCTAATTGGTTGATAGGGCGTGCACTTTGAAAATTATATCAGTGGGCAGGGCATTATGTTCTTTCAGTTCTTGAGATTGAATATCTTGCTGCTGCAAGCATTGTACTGGCTGATGTAATGGGTGTGTGTGTGGGGGGCAGAGTTGAAATCCCTGCCAGTATGCGGAAGAACAGCACCTTATATTCTGTTTGAGTAACTTACAACCCAATGGTATGAACATTGAATTCCCCAATTTCACATAATACCACACACACACTCCCTCTCTTTCACATGCCCTGCCCCAGTGTGCATACATTTCCCCACCATCCCAGTCACCCTGCCCCTCTCCCACCTTCATATACTCATCTCCCATCCCAGAGTCCGACATTTCCCTTTCCCTCTCCCACTGCTTCCTTCCATAGATATCTCTCCTTCTGTTTCACATTTCACTTCTTCCCACATGTCGTCCAGGCCTTGTCTCAACTCCACCTCACTTCTCTAGCTTTCTCCCCGCTACTCCATTGAGTTTGAAGAAGGATTCCAACCTGTAACATCGCCAGTCCATTTCCCTCTACATACACTGCCTGACCCACTGAGTTCCTCCAGCTCTGTTTTTTGTTTGCAAAAGGAAGTTGTGCCCAGAAGGCACTCAAAATATTTTTTTTTTTCACTTATTTCTACGCCATATGCTTCCTCAAATGGGAAGCCTTTCAAAACCCCTTTTCTGTAGCTTCCCTGAGTATTGGAACAGGTTGAGCATGTCCTAGACAGCGACATGCCGCTGTCAGGCATTACACTCCCTCCTGCCTGCCAACTCACCCAGCTTCCTGACAACCTCTCATTTAGTTTCCAAGTTCAGTATCTTTTGCCACCTGCAGGCGCGTGTGCTCAATAGCCAGCTAGATTTTAATTCAGAACTTGTGCAACCACAGAGAAACACTGCGTTAAACTTGAAGCCCATTTAGGAAATTGCTCTGTTCCATTTTGTTCATATTCAACATGAACAAATAGTTCACCTGAAATGTTCATTGTTTTGAAAATAAATCTTTGAAAGAAAATGACATGTGCCATTCCAATTTTATCCAGAGCTTTTGAAGATATTCTTCCTTCATACACAAGAAGCAATGACTTGGCCTCATTTCATCTGTGATGGCTCACTGCAAATACAAGCATTTGTGATTTGTTCTTTTCATTGGGTACAGATCTAGCTATCCATGATTGGAGTTTTTTGCAGAGATTATTTTTCTAATTTGAACTATATATTTCAAGTAAAGAATTTTCCCTAAATTACTTCTTCATGAAGCAGAAAAGGGAGAATTATACATGTTGGGAAGAAGTGGGATTGATCACTAAATTAAACTGGAATAAATCTATCTCGCCTGTACAAAGATACAAACTCGCTTATTGATCTTAAGGTCGTAAAGGATTAAGTTCCAAGATCTTTTTTACACAGCCGATTGTGAAATAGTTATTGGAGGAAGGATAGCTGGAGCAGGGTTTGTACTAAGGTACAATTTGTTTGCTAACATATTAGAGCTTACGTTTAGATATCATTTCTACCTACCACAGAACATTAGAAAATAAATATGTTTTTATTCAATCTTCATTTGCAATTGAACAGAATGCTTCTTTGCTTTGCTGCATGTTTGAGGAATTGTGCATTCATTCTATTATCAGCTCTATCTGTCGTTTGCATCATGATTCAAGCAAATATTCTTCCACATGAAAACTACAAATGGGAATGGACAAAACTGAGTGATTGATTGAGAAAGACTTTTAAAGGAGCAAATGAAATCATCTTAAATGTGAAGAGCACAGGAATGAGGCTGAACGGAATGGAAGAAATGAGTGAAGCTATTTGTAATGAAAGTGTAAGGTGGGCTGGAGTGGAAGAATTTGAAGGGACATGCACAAAGGCAGCTGGACCTGCAGAGTGACATCCAAACACACAGAGTACAACACACAAACATCAAGCAGCCTGCCAGATACACAGAAGCAGGCAATGCAACAGATGTAAGGCCTGCTTCAGTGAGACTCAAATGGGTCCTGCATAATTAGGGTTGAGGCTGAGGGGAAGGATGCTTGTGGCTCCCTACCTTTAAGGTTACTTTTACATTATTTTATTTCTCCTCACTGCAGACTTCCTTTAGGACACCCAGCATTTGATACTTATCACCTAGTGCACCTTAGATACATCCCTATCAACAGGCACAGAAAAGGCCAGCGTGTGCTCAGAGTGCAAGGCCTGGTCTAGCCCATGAAATGCATAGCACCTGAAGCATATTATAAATGTGCACAAAATATGCAGTGACTTGTGCTTCAAATGACAGATCAATTGCTAGGTTATAAGAGAGACCTGATGTAGAGTCTTGACTTGAAACATTGACTATCACTTTGCTTTACAGATGCTACTTGACCTGTTGAGTTCCTCAAGCATTTTGTTTTATTTGCTCCAGGTCACATGAGCCTGGAACTGAAAAGATAAATTGGATCTCAATTGAATTTTGATAAATTGATGGCTGTTGCTCAGAGCATCACTTGTGCATTTAAAATGTAGAAGTGGCAATAATTTCGCTGCCACACTAATACTGGGTTAGCAAATCACTGATAATTCCTATGTCATTTTTGGTCATCCCATCCAGCAACAGAATCCTTCAAGGATGAAACTGGGGAATTAAGGAGATTATGAATGCTTAATTTGACCAGCCTTTACAGTAGAAAGCATAAAAAATATCCCAACGGTAGCCGACAATACAGGGACCAAAGAACTTAAAACAAGGTATAACCAGAGAAAATGTATGAGGCAAACTGAAGGGGTTAAAGGCCAACTAATTTCCTGAACCTGATGGCCTGCATCCTAGAGATGACAGATGGCACAATGGGCTAAGTGTTCGGCTGGCAACCTGAAGGTGGCCGGTTCGAATCCCGCTTGGAGTGCATACTGTCGTTGTGTCCTTGGGCAAGACACTTCACCCACCTTTGCCTGTGTGTGAATGTGTGTGAGTGATTGGTGGTGGTGGTCGGAGGGGCCGTAGGCGCAGAATGGCAGCCACGCTTCCGTCAGTCTGCCCCAGGGCAGCTGTGGCTACAGAAGTAGCTTACCACCACCGAGTGTGACTGAGGAGTGAATGAATAATGCGATGTAAAGCGCCTTGAGTATTAGAAAGGCGCTATATAAATCCCATCCATTATTATTATTATTAGAGTCTTGAAGGAAATAGCTGCAGAGGTAGTCAATGTTTTAGTTGTAATCTGCTGAAATTCCCTCAATTCCTTCTGAACCTTCTGAATTTTGCAGTCGGCAGGGCAGTACTCTACATATCGCCAACTTGGACAATTTTACATTTTTATCAAGCCAATTAACCTACAAACCTGTACATCTTTGGAGTGTGGGAGGAAACCAAAGATCTCAGAGAAAACCCACTCAGATCATGGGGAGAACGTACGAACTCCATACAGACAGCACCCGTAGTTGGGATCGAACCTGGGTCTCTGGCGCTGCATTTTGCTGTAAGGCAGCAACTCTACCGCTGCACCACTGTGTTCACCCGGAGAGAATTCTGGAGAGATCCCAGAGGATCTGTAAATGTAAACCATTATTCAAGGAAGAAGGCAGACAAAAGCAGGAAACTACAGGACCCGCGCCTGTCATTGGGAAAATCTGTTCATTGTGAAGGAAAATTGTAGGATATTGAAGGATATTGTAGAAAATCATAAGGCAATCAAATAGTGTAATTATGGTTTTATAAAATGGAAAAGGTTTTTTCACATAATTGCTAGAGTTCTCATAGGAACTAATAAGGTAGATACATGAAATCATTATATGCCGTGTATCTGGATTTCCAGAAAGCTGTTGACAATCTGCAGCATAAACGGCTACTGCATAGCAGCATATAGAGTTGGAGATAATATATTGGCATTATAGACAGGAGCAGCTAACAAACAAAAAAAATCTGAGATTCGAGTAAAGTGGATAATATTTGGCAGGCAGTCAGTTACATATAAGGGATCAGTCCCGGGGCCTTAGCGATTTACAATGTATTGGATGGTGGGGCCAAAGGTATTGAAGCCAAGTTTGCTGATGTTACTAAGATAGGTACGTTAACACATTACAAGTAGGGTCAACAAGACTGAAAGGGGAAATAAATAGATAAAGTGACAGGACAGGATTCTCTGCAACAGAAGGGGTGTATGTATGGACAGGCCTTGAGTCGTTGCAGTTTATTTTGTTCTATAAGAGTCCTTCTAGACCCACTGGCCCCATAGCAATAATAACAAGTTTGCCTCTTCAATGATATCCAATGAAAGGATTGAGCTGGTCTGAATCATGCACTATTTCCAAGCAGTCAAAAAGGGCACTGTGAACCTTAGGCACTTCAATAACACAGAAAATTTGTTAGCTGCATAATTAGTGCAGATCGGAATGGTAAAGCCCTCAATCCCTTTATAAGACAACCTTAAGAAGAACTAGAGGCAAGGAACTGGTGTAGTTGGTTTATAAATAAGACACAAAGTACTGGAGTAATTCAACAGGTCTCTGGAAAACATTGATAGGTGACGTCTCAAGTCAGGTCCCTTCTTCAGACTGATTGTGGTGGGGTTAGGGAGCTGTGGAGAAACTTGGAAGAGAGGTTTGGGGAGGTCAAGCCACCCATATGCAATATGAGGTATTGTTCCTCCAATTTTAGGTGTGCCTAAAAGAAAATGATTTGAAACAGAGTGTGTGAAATATGTAGATTGTCGTGACTGAGTGATAAAAGTTGGCAGAGAGTGCAAAAGAAGAATTTGAGTCTGTATGCTTGAACTAATGTGACGGAGCGAGAGACAGAATTGGATGATGAAAACAAATGTGAGGGCAAGGCAAGCAAAATACATGGAAATACAGTTTGAATGAAGAAGGTGCAAAAGAACTGGAAAACAGGCAGAAATAATATTGAACTGGAAAGCAGAAAGTAATAATGACTGAGAGAGAGTGAGTGTACATCAGCTGTGGAGGAGACATGAAATAATACAGAAAGTGTCTAAAAATGAAACAAAAACAGTTGAAATAGATAGAAGACTGGGAAAATAAAACATAAACAAGTGAGAGCTGATAATAATATAGATTGGGGGTGGAGAAATAGTGTGATTTTTTTAAATTAATGATTACATTTGAAATACTAAATATTGAGTTCATCAAATGTATTAAAGATGCAGAAAACTACAGATTGGTCTTTAGCTTGTTCTAGTTTTCATGACAATGAAAAGGTGTATTCTCTTTTCATGAGTGTTGCCTTCAACATTTTAAATGTTAATGATTAAATGGAGCTGTGTTATAATAAGTGTGACAAACTGACTGTGTTTATTGTTATTCTTTTAGACCTGGTTTCCTCCTAAAATGCAGTGAGACCATATACCCTCCACATGCTACACCAGGAAATTTTTAAATTAATTTTGCATAATCTAAGGTTTCAGTGTAGTAAACTCTTTTAACATCAGTATTGTCTCTTACACCATTATTTCCCAATGGAAGATGTGTGACCTTCTTGGAGGTGGGGCTGGGAATTGGATGGGAATCTGTTAAAGTTACATGGATCTGTGAGACTTTAACAATGCCAAGACAATTTAGAATCTCCTTCATGCCCTCGATGGCTCCATCAATTATTTATTGAGGAAGCTCATATATTACCAGATGTGTTCGTGGGATTTCCATTTAACATTTTGGGATCAACTGTAAGACATTACCTGAAGCACACTGCATTCATTAAATGAAAGCATTCTTCCCAAAACATGTTCAGAATGTAAGGTAAACAAAAATGCTGAAGATACTCAGCGGGTGCAGCAGCATCTATGGAGCAAAGGAAATAGGCAACTTTTCGGGCCAAAACCCTTCTTCAGACTCAGGACCCTTGTTCAGAATATGTCCTGTTTTACTGTTTCCTTACAATTTGATGTTCACATTCTCAAAATTGATGTAGATTTTGCAGACAAACTAACATGAAACTAATTTTGATTACAAATAACTACAGTAAAGGCAGAGATCAACAGAGTTTGATTTTTAAGTGTAAATGTAAACAAAAACCTTAACAAACACAAATATTAACAACATGAGTGATTATATGGTGACATGATCTTCCCTACAGATAAAACTCTGGTACGACAAAGTTGGCCACCAGCTTATAGTTACAGTACTTGCAGCAAAAGATCTTCCTTTTAGGGAAGAAGGAAGGCCAAGGAATCCCTATGTCAAAATTTACTTTCTTCCTGACCGAAGGTGGGTTCTTTTTCATACCTTTTCATGCAAAATTGTTCGATAAAATATTTGTCTCCTGATTTTTCTTTCTTTTTGCAATTTTTTATTTCCTATTTTATCAAATTTATGCCATCCATGATTCTTGTTTAAATCTTGTTTTTCAATGAGTAGGTGGCTGGCACAGCCACTGATCGATGGTTATGAGAATGATCATAAATGTTTGGCTTGTGGGGAATTATAGTTTATGGCCTCAAACAATTACATACTCTGTATCGTTTCAAGAGGGAATTAGATTTAGCTCTTAGGGCTAAAGGAATCAAGAGATTTCGAAAAAAAGCAGGAACAGGGTACTGATTTTAGATGATCAGCCATGATCATATTGAATGACGGTGCAGGCTCAAAGGGCCAAAATGACCCACTCCTGCACCTATTTTCTATGTTTCTCTTTGTGACTATGCTGCCCATTGTCTGAATCATTTCATTTCTTTAAACTCTGTTTATTTTATTTAAAGTTCACAAATTATTGCCCAGTCACTCTGACAGAAATCCTGCACCAGCTTGTACAATGAAAATGGCAGAATATTTATATATATATATATTCTGGATTTGACAAACCATCTGTGAAACAAGCTTGAAAGACAAACCAAGATTCAAGTCCTTCACTCTTGCAAAGTGCCTGCTTCATCTCCAATCACCCTTCCCTCCTCAAGGTCTTGACTATTTTATCAAGAAAGGACACAAAGTGTTGGTGTAACTCAGCAGGCCAGGCAGCATCTCCGGATAACATTGGCAGGTGACGTTCCTACACCGAAACATCACCTATCCACGATCTCCAGAGATGCTGCCTGACCCGCTGAGTTACTCTAGCACTTTGTGTACTTTTTTGTAAACCAGCATCTGTACTTCATTGTTTCCACATCTTATCAAGAACTTAGAATTCTTCCATCAGTATGCCACTCCTGTGCAGGCTTGGCTCATAACCCCCTAAACCTATCCTATCCGTGTACCTTTCCAAATGTCTCTTAAACACTATGATGGTACCTGCCTCAATTACCTCCTCTGGCAGCTTGTTCCATATTCCCACCGCCCTTTGTGTGACAAAGTTACTCCTTAGGTTCCTATTAAATCTTTCCAACCTCACTTTAAACCTATGTCCTTGGGTTCTCAATTCCCCTATACTGGGCAAAAGACTCTGTGAATTTACCTAATCTATTCCTCTCATGATCTTGTGATCATAATATCACCCCTCATCCTCGTGTGCACCAAGGAATAAAGTCCTAGCTTGCTCAACCTCCCCTATTGCTTAAGCCCTCAAGTCCTAGCAACATCCTTACAAATCTTCTCTGCACCTTTTCCAGCTTGACACCATTTCTCCTATAACATGGAGACTAAAACTGTACACAATACTCTAAATGTGGCCTCACCAATGTCTTAAACAAATGTAACATGACCTCCCAATTTCTATACTCGGTAGTCTGACTGATGAAGGTCAATATGCTGAAAGCCTTCTTGACCATCCCATCTACCAATGATGACACTTTCAAGGACACTTTCAAGGAACTCTGACCTTACAAAGGTGATCACTGGTTGGATTGGACTCAGTGGGCCAAATGGCCTGTTTCCATGCTGTGTCTCTAAACTAAGCTAAATTGAACTTGGTGTTATTTTATTTTATTGAGATATCCAAACCGGTGCCGAGTATAAAAAAAGTGCCTTTTAAAAAAAGTTTATTTGAAGCAAAATATACGTAGCCGATCATCCAAACCAGAGCTTTGAATGTGTTTCAGTTGACAATATGGCAAACATAATGTTTGTACTGTGTTCCTGAGACAAGGGTCTGGAATTCCTTTGGGAATCTAGCCCATAGATCAATGAGCTTTACAGAATGTTAATTCCATGCCATGTGTTGGCTGAGACAGACTGAGGGATTTTCTCTATCATAGTCTCATGCATAATTGTCTTAAAATAATGCTCTACTGCCAGCTTCACATTTTACATGTTAGTGCTACCAACAATGTCCATATGTTTATGATGGGCATCCAGGCACTGAATTGACTTCTTGTGAGAACAATTTAAAAACTATTTTAACCCACTCACTGGCTGTCTGATTGCTTCATCTTAAGTATTTAAAATATTATTTTGTGGAAATTGATGTAATTTTTATTTGCTCTTGTATTTCAAAAACCCCAACTGGTTTTCCAATTAGTGCCAATCTTTTGTATGTGCCAGTAAGTTAAGAAGGTGTTCGGGGCTGAGTGTTATTTATGAAAACATTTTTCACACAGAGAGTAGTGAGTCTCTGGAATTCTCTGCCACAGAAGGTAGTTGAGGCCAGTTCATTGGCTATATTTAAGAGGGAGTTAGATGTGGCCCTTGTGGCTAAAGGGATCAGGGGGTATGGAGAGAAGGCAGGTACAGGATACTGAGTTGGATGATCAGCCATGATCATATTGAATGGCGGTGCAGGCTCGAAGGGCCGAATGGACTACTCCTGCACCTATTTTCTATGTTTCTATGTGTTTAAAGGCAAATTCCAACACTTATCCTGTGACAGGGTTCACCAAGTGCACAAAGATTTCTATTCTCAAACATGTGTGACTCATAGAACAAATGTCATTTTTGAACTGTGTAAGGGTAGCATTGAGCTGGATATTTCCTTGGCAGCATTTGATAGAAAGGATGTCTCACATTTTAAAAGATACTGTGTGAAAGAAAACACAGGGTAAAATCAGCATTCAGCAAATTCAGCTTCAAGAAAAGCTTGATTTGCTGCACTCAGCAAGGTGGCAAACAACCGTTGCACTTAATTGCAAGCAATGATCAAAACTGTCTATTTAGGCTCCAGGTTACTGGCCTTGGGCTCCATTACCTTTTGTTAAGATATCTGCAACTTTGGAATTGTTTGGCTCGAATGCACCCAGTCATGTTGGAAGGATCTACATTCAACCCTACATTTCTTTCTCACTAAGCAGTATGAACAGATGGGAATTATACTACAGACAGATACAAGGAGAATCTCTCTGCAGCACTCCACGATCTTCAGAAGTATCAGACATTGAATTTTCTTTCCTTTCTGTTTTGCTTTCCTATCATTTCTTCCCTTCAATCTTGTTGAAAACAAGTCATGGAATCATGTCTTTGCAACATTTCTATAGTAAGAATTTTAGCTATTGTTCTATCACTCCCAATACTATTATGCATCCTGCACCCATCAATGTCCATGACTTTTGTTATTAATCCTGCAAGTAGGTTGAACCTAAAATTCAAGAGATTTATCATTACATCATGCTGACAGAACCTGGGCAGATTCCAAACTATTTATGGATGAAATTGGTCTTTGCCAGTTATTTGAATCAGTAAAGCGGCCTTTTCACGGGGCGAGTTGACGCAAGATGTCACCAGAGTGAAGAGGTCGTGGTCCAGCACGAGTCTCGCACGATATAACGGCAGTAGATAAAGAGTTCCCACGGTACTCGGCATTTCTGCTATTTGTGCGAGTGACTTGTCCGTTTCCCGAGCTATCCCGTTAAATCTTGAATGAACATCGTGAACTACACGTGACACAAATGATGTAACTTTTTTTTTCACACTATATATATCCTCCCTTGGTCGAATTGGCTCATTTGGAGACATATTTTACTGTGTATGTGGGAGACACAGATGGACTGAGCACAGTACCTCGGTCTTACTGTGTGTGGGAGAGGGGGAGAAAGAGACGTACACTCACAGAGGCAGAGTCTCTCAGCCTGTGTAAGAGGGAGGGAGAGAGAGAGAGAGGCACACACAAGGTGGATGTGAAATCTCACCTGCCTGTTTCAGTGACAGACACCCGCCGTCAGTAAATGAAGACACCCCCATCTGTCTCCCCCTCCTCTCCCTCGACTCCCCCACCTTTCTCTCCCAACTCCAGTCCCGTCCCGACCCCCTGGGAAACTGAATAGAGCAACAGTCAACTGCTGCCTGTGCGCTGATATGACAATAAAGGCTACTTTACTTTACTGAGTTAAAGAGTTCCCACGGTAGACTGTAAAACTGGGACCCTGGTTCTGGACTCCCCCAACACCGGAACCCTTCTTCAGACAGCCTAATCGGAATTGAGTCTGAAGATGTGTCTCGTCCCGAAACATCAGCTTTTTTTCTCCAGAGATGCTGCTTGACTCGCTGAGTTACTCCAGCTTTTTGTGTCTGTCTTCGGTTTAAACCAGCATGTGCAGTTCACTCCTTACACGGGTCTCTGTACAACATTGATTGGTAGCGTTCCGGACCCCTGGACCCGAGGACTCCGACCTGTATCTCTCAAAGAAGTACATGTGAAAAATTTCTCACGGACCATAAAAATGCGTAACCTTTCAGTAAAGTCCCTTTTAAAGATTATAGTTATTTTCTTGAATCTCATTAACATAACTCATGAATAAGTTGATGTCCATATGCGGATGCAAATCTTTATTTTTATTTATTTTTTAAATTCAATCCCACATAAGATAATTTTTACTCGCCTTCTGTTCCCTCTGTCCAGCTTCCGGGTTCACCGTTCGCAGGAGTTCCCACGGTACCCGCAAGAGTTATTACGGATATCGCACTGGCCACTACGTTCATATAATGTTGCAATACTCAACCACAAGTGTACAAGTCAATCTTGGAGAAATTCAAACTTTCTTGAATTTTCTCCCGAGTGACCAAGTTACACGATGACCTGCCGTTAGCGCTACGGTGGTCCACGAATGCCGCACTGTTATCGCACGAGGTTCCCACGATGTTAAACTCCGGTTAACTCTTGCGTCAAGTCGCCCCGTGAAAAGGCCGCTTAACTTGTTATATATTGTGTCTGCTATTTTGACAATCACTTTCACGTGTGAAGTGTAGTGGTCATATGATCTTTCATTATGATCTTTCTTTGTTCTGAAGGCATAGGCAATATCATCTGTTTTAGATCTTGAAAGTGTACACTAAGAAAGATTAGAGTCAATATCTAATAGGTGATACAGGCTTATAAAGTCAGTAATACTGTAATGGTGAATAATTATTAATATAATGTGACTAAAACCATTGCAGCTCTCTCCAGATCTTTGTTTCTCAGTTATAAAACAAATGCCCAAAATTCATATTGTTAGTTGGAGGACTTCTAATTTTCTCATTCCATTGCAATTCAAAACATTCACTGTTTATTAAAGAGAGACCAGCACATTATAATACATGATGATGATGATGATGATGCTCCTGTTGGCTGCACAGTTGAAGGCAGAAAGCAACTGAACCACACAGACTAAAACAGTCCCATGTTTAATCTTTCTTAACTGACTGCTGTGGAAGAAACAGTCCGAATTCTGTAATTTCACTCAATTTCACTAGACTATTGAACAAGTTGGCCTGGACCCTTAGCCAAACACTGCTGATAAGCTGCTAAATGCCTGTTGAGAACCCACAATACAGTTTAGTTTGGAATTCAAATAATCGACAAAAATAATCCATCTGCATTCAATTTCAATATTTAGCATTGAAGGATGGATGATTATGTGAATTATTATAGGGTGAGGAACAGACTTAACAAGCATGAGTAAAACAGTACAGGTTTTTTTAAAAAAAAAGGAAAGTGCTGTGATGAAAGAGTATAAAATATGACATAGAAACAATTCAAAACTTTTTTTTCTGTTTGCATTTAACCGATTATGACAAATTCCTTGATTACAGTAATGATGGAAATCGCCTGGATCAACTTTCCACACTGCAATTGCACCCATTTTCCATTTTATTTTGGAGGCTTGACAAATTTACTTACATATTTAACATCAGTACAGCATTCAAGAAAATGTTTCAGCTCATTTAATCTTTGCAGCTTTCTGCAGGAGCAACTCATTCATTTCTAATCCCCCAATGCTTTCCCTGTAGCCCTGCAAAGTTTTCATCCTCTAGTTTCTGTTTTGGAAACCATGTTTGATTCTGCTTCCAGCAACTTTTAGGGCAGTGAATTCTCCATTAAAACGACTTGATGCTTTAAGGCTCTATATTTCATTTTTCCTCTCTACACCTTGGTTAAACACATCATATCTAAGTCCTTCTGCTCTTGGCAAAAAATTCTGGTTCTTGTCTAGGTATTGCATGATTCTGAATACCTGTATCACATAGCCTAACAACGTTCCTTGTTTCAAGCAGCCATTATATTCATAGATTAACACAAGGTGTTTAATTGTCATATGCACTGGGAAAGGAACATTTAAATTCTTATTGCCTGAGCTTTATAGGAACATTAATGCAATAACATAACATAACATATAACACATATACATTAATCTACAATACAATACATTATCAGTAATATTAGGTAACCAAACCATAATATTGAATTCCCTCGGTCCTGGGGCCATTCATGTTGATCCTTGCTACACCCTCGCAAGAACCTTCATATACTTGCTATTGTGGGGTGACCTGAATTGGACATAGTTGTACTATCACCTGTTATAACCTCTCAACATAACCTTTTCGGTTTTGAGATTGAAGCCACCTGTATCTGAATGCTGACTGTTTTTAATCATTTTCTTGATCTTTCCCCCTGCTTTCAAATACTTGTGTGCGTTTGCATTCCCGTATGTTTGTTCCTGCACTCTCTTGAGAATTGTACCCTTTATATTGCCATTCCTCGTACATCTAACTACATTTAATTTGCTGTGTCCACTAAACACAAATTGTCCTGAGGCTGTTTATTCTCCTCGATGTTTACTATATTTCCAAATTTTGATTAGAAATGTTTCCTTTATGAACGTTAAAATGGAGATGTTCGTTATAAATTTAAGATGACAATTGCATTTTTCATTGGAAAGGGGAGAATGAATTCTATCTGTGTACATGGTCCAGTTCTCCTGCTCTGCTTCAGTCAAAGACTATACTTAACTACCTCAGGCCTTTTCCTCATGTAAGGGAAATGCCAAAATGAAATATGTTGCATGGCTCTTTAAAGTCTGTGAAGGTTCCCACAGGACGTATACAGTACCATGGTGTTTCCACACAATCAAAATGAAATGTTCTCATTTATTGTATGTTTTTAAAGCCTGCTTGCAGTTCTAACTTCTGTTGTGTGATTGTTTGCCAGTGATAAAAGCAAAAGAAGAACAAAAACGGTAAAGAAAACACTTGAACCCAAGTGGAACCAGACGTTCATTTATTCTCCAGTTCATCGGAGAGAATTTCGGGAACGCATGCTGGAAATCACCCTGTGGGCCCAAGCTCGAGTTCGAGAAGAAGAGAGTGAATTTTTAGGAGAGGTAATAAATCTTAAAAGATTTTTGTTGAAAGGAAATGTACACTTGCCCAGATATTGCCGTAGTAATCACATTAGAATAGATTGAACTGCAACTTGTACCATCCGATGCTGTTAAACCTGGGAATGTGGACATTGATAATGAGAGATGTGAGGCTGTGTTCTTACAGCAGGTAGATTCTAGCCTAACTGCCTCTCATAATTGTATTTACTTCTATCAAGCCTCCCCGCAACTTCTGGTAATCGAGAGAACACAATTCAAGTCTGTCCAACCTCTCTCTGTAGCTAATACCGCCTAATCTGGGCATCATTTTGCTAGACCTCCTCTGCACCTTCTCCAAAGCCTCCACTTCCGCGTGTAATAGGGCAACCAGACTGCACATAATACTCCAAATGTGCCTGACCAAAGTCCTACAAAGCTGCCTCATGTCTTTCTGACTCTTATACTTAATGCCCCGACCTACGAAAGTAAGCATACCATATGCCTCCTCTATCACACTACCTACTTGTATTGCCATTCTCAGGGAGTTATGGACTTGAACCTCAAGAACCTTCTGTACATCAATGCTGTTTAGGGTCATGACATAAATAATATATTTTCCCCTTCCCCTAAGTGAACCTCCCCACACTAGTTCAGATTAAAACATAGAAACATAGAAAATAGGTGCAGGAGTAGGCCATTCGGCCATTCGAGCCTGCACCGCCATTCAATATGATCATGGCTGATCATCCAACTCAGTATCCTGTACCTGCCTTCTCTCCATATCCCCTGATCCCTTTAGCCACAAGGGCCACATCTAACTCCCTCTTAAATATAGCTAATGAACTGGCCTCAACTACCTTCTGTGGCAGAGAATTCCACAGATTCACCACTCTCTGTGTGAACAAAAATTTCTCATCTCGGTCCTAAAAGACTTCCCCCTTATCCTTAAACTGTGACCCCTTGTTCTGGACTTCCCCAACATCGGGAACAATCTTCTTGCATCTAGCCTGTCCAACCCCTTAAGAATTTTGTAAGTTTCTATAAGAACCCCCCGCAATCTTCTAAATTCCAGCGAGTACTAGCGGAGTCTATCCAGTCTTTCTTCATATGAAAGTCCTGCCATCCCAGGAATCAGTCTGGTAAACCTTCTCTGTACTCCCTCTATGGCAAGATTGTCTTTCCTCAGATTAGGAGACCAAAACTGTACGCAATACTCCAGGTGTGGTCTCACCAAGGCCCTGTACAACTGCAGTAGAACCTCCCTGCTCCTATACTCGAATCCTTTTGCTATGAATGCTAACATACCATTTGCGTTCTTCACTGCCTGCTGCACCTGCATGCCTACTTTCAATGACTGGTGTACCACGACACCCAGGTCTCGTTGCATCTCCCCTTTTCCTAATCGGCCACCATTCAGATAATAGTCTACTTTCCTGTTCTTGCCACCAAAGTGGATAACCTCACATTTATCCACATTACACTGCATCTGCCATGTATTTGCCCACTCACCCAACCAAATTAAACTCAGTTCCAAACGTACTCTGGCATCATTTCCCAACTCAAATGTAATTTTGCCACTACATTAACAACTGCATTGCAGCTGCCTCCTACACTCATGCAGAACTCAATGATTTAATCAATTTCACTAACTTCCACCGTGTCCTTAAATTTATTTGGACAATCTCACGATTTCCCTATCTCTATCACAGGGGACAGACTTTTCATTGGCATCTACTACAAACCCACTGACTCGCACAGTAAAAGATCAATGAGATAAAGGGTCTCTAGTTTCCACTTTAGAGACACAGCGCAGAAACACACCCTTCTGCCCACCGAGTCCGCACTGACCTGCGATCCCCACACTTCATCTTACACACAAGGGGCAATTTACACTTATACCAAGTCAAATAACCTACAAACCTGTACCTTTTTGGAGTGTGGGGGCCAACAGATCTCGGTGAAAACCTACGTGGTCACAGGGAGAATGTACAAACACTGTACAGACAGCACCCGTAGTCGGGGTCAAACCCGGATCTGTAAGGCAGCAACTCTACTGCTGTGCCACCTTGCTGCCCACTCCCCAGATGCTGCCTGACCCACTGAGTCACTCCGGCACTTTGTTTTTTTCCTCAAGATTCCAGCACCTGCAGTCCCCTGTGTGTCTAATGCATTCTTACAGTCCTTGCAGATAGATTCAGCACTAAAATCTCTGCAATGCATCAACTTGTGATACTTACCACTAGTTCTGTACTAAAAATAGCTGATAAAGTTAGAGCTGGTGATATCAGAAGTAAGGTTTTAAACAAATGATAAGCAATAATCACTGCTGAATCCTTGGTCCTGAAAATTTAATTAAGCAAGTAAGGAATTCTATGATCTTTCCTCTTCCCCCTTAGTCACAGCAGTAATTCTTACTCTTTATTTTGTTGCCTGTAGATTACTTAAATCTATCTTTTATTTCCAACGTTACACTTGATTTTACTATACATGGCTCAATGAGGACTTTTCATTTTGATAGATGAGGAGACTTGGATGTTTCTCACCATCAAAGACCAGGCAGATCGTAGTAAAGTGCAGCGTGCTGAGACCTATGGGCAATGAAAGAAAAACTCTGGCAGTAAAATCTGGGCAGCTGTCAGCAAGCTGTCATTCCTTTAGCATTGACTGTAAAATCTGGGCTGTTACTAACATTAAGTCTTCAACGGTATTTTTCAGTTTCCCAATATTTTTCAAACATATATAGAAACATTGAAAATAGGTGCAGGAGTAGGCCATTCGGCCCTTCGAGCCTGCACCGCCATTCAATATGATCGTGGCTGATCATCCAACTCAGTATCCTGTACCTGCCCTCTCTCCATACTCCCTGATCCCCTTAGCCACAAGGGCCACATCTAACTCCCTCTTAAATATAGCCAATGAACTGGCCTCAACTACCTTCTGTGGCAGAGAATTCCAGAGATTCACCACTCTCTGTGTAAAAAATGTTTTTCTCATCTCAGTCCTAAAAGATTCCCCCTTTATCCTTAAACTGTGACCCCTTGTCCTGGACTTCCCCAACATCGGGAACAATCTTCCTGCATCTAGCCTATCCAACCCCTTAAGAATTTTGTAAGTTTCTATAAGATCCCCCCTCAATCTTCTAAGTTCTAGCGAGTACAAGCCGAATGTCTTCTTACAAACCACAGTCTAGATTTATTTGTGTGTTTTACATTTTAAATTGTCAACTTGATGCAGCATTTTTATTTCTGCCAGTCACATCTTATATAATGCTGGTACTATTCAGTAGGTCAGGGAGCTTCTCTGGAGCAAGTTAATGTTTCGGAATAAATGACCCATCATCAAGGGTGGCATAGTTGTGCAGCGGTAGAGTTGCTGCCTACAAGGCCAGAGATCCTGCCGATTCTGACTACAGGTGCTGTCTGTATGGAGTTTGAACGTTCTCCCTGCGAATGCTTGGATTTTCTCGGGGTGCTCCTGTTTCCTCCCACATCCCAAAAAGGTCCAGGTTTGTAGGTTACTTGGCTTCAGTAAGATTGTAAATTGTCCCTAGTGTGTAGGATAGTGGCAATGTATGGGGTGATCGTTGGTTGGCGCAGACTCGGTGGGCTGAAGGGCTTGTTTCTGTGCTGTATCTCTAAAGAGCAAATCAGGACCAGGGGAGGTTAAAAAGCACAATAATATTTAATTTATAGAGAAGGGGAGAGGTTGAAGAGAACAAAGAGAAAGTATGCGATTTAACAAAGAGAGTGAATGGCATGAGTGTTGGTGGTGGCAGCTGAGAGGATGGTGAAATATTAACACAACTGACCTGTATGTAGAAGATGTAAATAAAAGGGAGATGAATGGGACAGAGAATCAAAAACAGCAATGCTGTTTGAGGTACAAACCAGTGAGTTGAGTCAGTTTCTTTATCAGAACAGTTATCTTTTGAGTATTGAGCTTATGGTGGGCTTTCTTGGAATAGTACAGGAGACGTTGGAGTGACAGTGGGATGGAAATTTGAAGTACAGGCAACTGGCAGCTCAGAGCTGAACAGAGGTGTTCTGCAGATGTCACACAATCTGATCATCTTCAATATAGATTAAAACACTCTCTGAGCACTAAATTAGAAAATGTGCAAGTGCATAACTCTACTTGGAAGAAAGTGTACGCTTTGCTCGATGTTGGGAAGGGATGAAAACGCCGGATGTTGCATCTGCTGCACAGATGCTGCCTGACCTGCTGTGTTTTCACAGCATTCTTTGTCATTTTATTTCAGGATTCTAATATCTGCTCCTGTAGTTTTTGGCTTTTCATATTTTAGTTTTGATTTTGGGTGAATATATAGAAAAATGCTTCTCTCATATTGGCAAATCTTCTCAGGGCCAATACAATAAATGTTATTTTAACTAAAAACAGAAATAATATGTTGCTTCCAGTATTTAAAATCATGAAGTAAATGGTGCTGTATAATGTTCTATAATGGATGCAACCGATGGAGCAATTAACATCTTCTTGGAAAGAAGACTCATGGTTAGTAACATTATGTGCCAGGTGTGTGCATTTGTCACGTACATTTTGATTAACTGAGACAATGCTTTTGCTCTATTTCACCATTTTTTGGAACTACAGCGTCTTCAGGCGTCAGTGAGTGTTGCTCAATAATAACTACATCACAAATCTTGGATTTTGCTCATTAAGTCAGGAAGGTCCATTTTGATAACTGATTCTCAGTAGCTCAGTAGCCGGAGTAAGAGAAATGCACTGGGATTTCAACAATCATGGTTAAAAACACAGCACAGCACATTTCTACCAGGTACAGTGCAAATAATGACAATTCCACTGGTGTATCATGAATCAGCTTTCTCCTGAGCAGTTCTGGCAGCAGAAGCAAATTGTCCTCATGCCAACAGCTTGTCCAGCAGATTTTGCGAAACAAGGTAGTATTCACACAGGTTCAAGGTGGTGAGCAAGGTTCTGACCATATGTGGCACACTAGTGTCATCAGACTTCAGCCAGTAACATTTATCATCGGATAGTTCCATTTATCATGCCTCACTGGGATATCTTTCAGTCCCGTAAAGTGCGGAATTAATCTAGAGCATGTACATTGTTGGAGGGATTACGGGTAGACACTAAATGCTGGAGTAACTCAGCGGGACAGGCAGCATCTCTGGAGAGAAGGAATGGGTGACGTTTCGGGTCGAGACTCTTCTTCAGACTGATGTCAGGGGAGGGGGTGGGACAGAGATAGAATGTAGTCAGTAATGCCCCTGTCCAACTAATGCCCCTGTCCCACTTAGGAAACCTGAACGGAAACCTCTGGAGTCTTTGCGCCCCACCCAAGGTTTCCGTGCGGTTCCCGGAGGTTTTTGTCAGTCTCCATACCTGCTTCCACTACCTGCAACCTCCGACAACCACCTGCAACCTCCGGGAACCGCACGGAAACTGTGGGTGGGGCACAAAATCTCCAGAGGTTTCCGTTCAGGTTTCCTAAGTGGGACAGGGGCATTAGGAAACCTGAACGGAAACCTCTGGTGACCTTACGCCCCACCCAAGGTTTCCATGAGGTTCCCGGAGGTTTTGGTCACTCTCCCTAATGTTTGAAAGTGGTTTCCGCGTAGTCGTGGTTTCTTCTATGTTCCTTCGATTATTTCAACAAAATCAAAACCGGCCTCGACTAAAAATAGGTTGCCGTTTGGTCTCGAAGCCATTGGAATGGGGTCACTATTTACTTACAGCCAGTCGAAGGCAATCTCCTTCGCTGACCGGCCATTTTGATTGGCTCATTGGAGTTTTCAGGACTTAGAAGATCCGCCGGAAGGTAAAATGCCCGCTAACTTTATTGAATTTCTTAAAACTGTCTCCACTCCTTCTCCTCCCCCTTCTCGCCTCTTCCCCCCCCCCCTTCTCTCTCCTTCTCTCCCCTTCTCCCGCCTTCTCTCCCCTTCTCTCCCCTTCTCTCTCCCCTTCTCTCTCCCCTTCTCTCTCCCCTTCTCTCCCTCCCTCCCGCACTCTCTAAAGGACCTACCGTGCTCTGTGGCAGACGTTTACCTTCCTCTTCATCGCGCAGACAGTGCTCCTCTGCTGTCCCTGGCCCCCACCTTCGCGATGTGTGTGTGTGTGTGTGCGGTTGGTAGCAAAACCTCTGGCGACTCATGGAAACCTTGGGTGGGGCGCAAGATCACCAGAGGTTTCCGTTCAGGTTTCCTAAGTGGGACGGGGGCATAAGACTAGTGGGTGAACTTGGAAGGGATAGGAGATGGAGAGCGAGGGAAAGCAAGTGCTATTTGAAGTTAGAGAAGTCAATGTTCATACCGCTGAGGTATAAGCTATTCAAGCGAAATATGAGGTGCTGTTCCCCTAATTTACACTGGGCCTCACTCTGACAATGGTGGAGGCCCAGGACAGAAAGGTCAGATTGGGAAAGGGAGATGGCGTTAAATTGCTGAGCAACGGGGAGATCCGGTAGTTTAAGGTGGACTGAACGCAACGGTTCAACTAATCGATCGCCGAACATGCGCTTGGTCGTGCCGATGTACAGAAGGATGTTGGAGGGATTGATGTGTTTGGCCTCCACGTGTGGGTTGAGTTGCTCTCTTAATTATGGCTCACATTTGGTCACACACAAAGAGGCTATCATATAACAGTGGCGAGTCTCTCAATTAAGTCGGTTCATTCAGCCCCAGTTGCAGTAATTAGTGAAGGCCATTCTCGAGAGAACTAAAAACGCTCTGCTCTCCCAAAAATCTTACAGAATTTTATAGTATTCTTGTCACAGTTGGTACATGCAGATTCTAAAGTTTCACAATAAATTATCAAGAACCTGTTCTTCTTAATTGAGAATTGTGCTCATTAGTTATTGATTTCAAATGGAACTTGCCAAACAACAGTTCCCCCATCCTTCTGGAAGTAGTGGGTAATGTGCTGCTGGTGTTGCTTCCTACTGTGGAAGGTATGTTTCTTCATTGGATTAGTTCGCAGGAGGCAAGATGTGACAAATGCTCTTCCTCAGAAATTGGTGCTGGGGTCTCAGCTTTTTACAATTAATGTTAATGATTTGGATGAAGACACGGTTGCCAAAGTTGTTAATAAAACAGACAAAGGTAGAAAAGTAAATTATATATATATATATATATATACTAGACCAAGTGCAGACCCGTTAGGTCTGGTCCCACAATGCGTGGTTGCGAGGGGAGGGGGCGGCCTGAGGCGTCACACACACACTAACCAACCTCTTACACACACACTAACCACCCCCATTGATATTATATGAATAAGGGAGGGAGGAGAGGGGTAGGGCCGCTCAGCAGCCGTCGGCCTCAGAGTGAGCCTCAGATCCATGGCCTCGCATCCTCGGCATTTCAGACACCGAGTACGGGGGGGGGGGAGGGTGGAGTGGGCTGGCGGGCGTGATCCCAAGTGAGCCTGCAGGCCGCCAGCGAGGACGGCAAAAAGCAGCGGGGAGACCAGCCGATCTGTGGCTTCGGCCAGCGTGGCAGAGCCAGGCCGGGGAGGGAAGTGGAGGAGCGCCGGGCTGCAGCAGCCGTTATCGTCGCGTGGGGCTCGCGATGAGAAGGTGGCAAGCAGGAGGCGAAAAAATGACTGGGGGGGGGTGAAGGATTTTATTAAAAATGTGTACAGAAAAATGACTAAATTAATGAGGAGTGGATTTGCGAATGTAAAAGTAAAATCGCTAGCGAAATGGTAAAAAGGGGTATGAGGAGGCTGTAAATTAATGTAGATAAGTTAAAATAAGGGCAAAACTCTGATAAATCAATATAATGTAGGAAGGTGTGAGATGTTCCATTTTGGATGGAAGAATTAAAACAAAGATTAAACGGTGAGTGATTGCAGACCACTGACATGGGAGTCCTGGTACATCATTTGCAATGTGCCAATATGCACGCAATACAACTTGTCCATGCAAACCACAATGTCCATCCACCTCATCCCATTTATCTGTGTCTGGCCCATTTCTCTCTAATCGTTTTCTATTCTTGTACCTATGTAAATGTATTTTAAACATTGTAATTACTGTATAGCCACATCTGCAACTTTCTCTGACAGCTCATTCCACAAACCCAATATACTGTGTGTGAAAAGGTTGCTCCTCTAGTCCCTTTTAAAATTATCCCCCAGAATTGTTTTATAACTCAAGCCTTCCAGTCCCAGTAACATGCTTATTTTCTGCACTCATTTCCAGCTTAAAACATCTTTCTTATAGTTGGGCAATGAGAACTACACACGGAACTTCATGTGTGGTTCCATCAGCAACTTATACAGTTGAAACACAACGCCCCAACTCTTGTATTTTTTGTACTCTATATGCCTTCTTCACCTCTAAAGCAAAGTCTTTAAATATTTTTAAACCAAAAGTATGTAGAAATTTGTTAAACAAGACGCTGAATGTTACTATTGATAAATGTGAGTGCAAAATTGAAGTGATAATCAGATCAGCTCCGATCTTATTGAATGGCAGAGCAGGCTTGAGGGGCTTAAATGTTCTGCTCCTGTTCCTGATGTTTATCTTCCCCAAGACGGTAGTATCAAGGAGTCTTAGAGCTGCATGCCATGGAATTAGGCCCTTCGGCCCAACTTGTCCCTGCCAACCAAGATGCCTTATCTATGCTAGTCCCACTTGTCCCATTTGGCTCTTATTCCAGGAAACCATTCCTATCCATACACCTGTCCAAATGTCTTTAAATGTTGTTGTAGTATTTGCCTCAAATACCTCCTCTGGCAGCTCATTCCATATACACGTCTTGTACTATTGTCTCCACATATATTCTGTCCCACCAGAAGAGCTGGCACAGTGGTATATAAACACGAGCGAGTAGCTCTGGAAGTTATCAATATTGACATCATGCCATAAGTTCATTAGCAATAGGAGCAGAATTAGGCCATTTGGCCCATCATGTCTATACCACCAAGACTGATCTACTTGTCCCTCTTAACCCCATTCTAATACCTTCTCCCCTTAATCCCTGACACCTGTACTAATCAACATGTTAAACATGCTGGCATAGCGGCAAGGAAACCTCCTGATTTTTCTTGATATGCAAAGGAACTGCAGGCTCCATTTTGGCATTTCTTTGTTTCGTTGTCCAATAAATTGATTAGCACTTGGAAATGCACGGCAAAAATAGCAGACCCAACTTGAACCGTGCTATTTCCGTAGGTGTGTAGGAAAGGGATTTGCTTATGTGTATGATATGCAATAAGTTGTGAGTGTACGTTCTATGAATCCAAACCATCAATGTGTTTGCATATAGAAATTATATTTATATAATGCTGGGAGTCACACAAAAATTGCAATCATTTATCCACAGTCACAAGTCTGTGGGAAGTTCTTAAAAAAGGTGCACGTGAATGAGAACCACCACTTCAAATAGTAGGTCTGAATTGAAATGTCCAAGGCAGCAATGGAGAGACAGATAGGACAGGGACCTCCTGTCTTGAATAGATGACAGGGGGAGAATTAGAGTTGTCAGACATCATTCAACCCCCTCCCCAATAGTGGAAAGAATGCTTATTTGAACCGTACAGATTTGTGGTCCATTAGTGAAAATTTGATGGCTGGCTTCAGCTGCAAACGTAAAGTGCGTGGTCAAAAATCAAGAGTGTTTTATTGTCATATATCCTGAAATGGAGCAATGAAATGCTTACTTGCAGCAGCTCAAAAGATATGTAAACATAGCACTCAGAAGACGCCATAATAAACAAGAAGAAGTTCAATGTAAAAAACCCAAAAGAGTGCAAAGACAAAAAGAAAGCCCAAGTCCCTAGTGCAATCAATGCTGTTCATAGTTTGGGTTCACCTGGGAGTTTGTAGTGTTCAATAGCCTGATGGTTTTTAGGAAGAAGCTGCTTCTGAACCTGGACATTGCAGTTTTCAGACATGTCTTCTTCCCGATGTCAGAAGTGAAATGAGAGCGTGGCCAGGCTGGTATGGGTTTTTGATGATGCTGGCTGCCTTTTTGAGCCTGTTCCCCCAGTAAGATCTCTTTGAAGATTGGGAGATCAGTACCCGTGATGGCCTTCACCTTACCAGCCAGGTCACTTCTAGTTTGTGCCCATATGATGTTTAATGCAAACGTGCACTGTAGTGTCTTACCAACAACAATGAACACACCTTTCAGACTGATTTATTTTATTGTTGCGTTCCAGTTACACTCTGTGCATAACTGCAATAGGTAAATCAAGTGGCACCATCGAGTGTGGCAGCCTCGCCTGCGCTGTTCATCCTTTCACCATTTTTTGTTATTTTTAGTATGTCAAAAAGTATGTTTTAAAGGTTTCTTAGTCTTTTTTTATGTGGGTGGAATAGGGGGAAACCGTTTCCCAGTCACTTACTTGGATGGAGATGGGTCTTTTCTCCAAGTCGCATCTTCGACCACCCTCGCGGTCTACCAACTGGATTGGCGCGGCCTTTCCTGCCAGAGACTGTCCAGAGCTTCAGCAGCGGCAGCAATAAATTCCATAGCAGAGTGGGACGATGCCTTGCTGGGAATCTCCTGTGTTGAAGGAATGTCCGAAGTGTTGGGCCTGCTGATTTTAACATCATGGAGCTGTGGTTTGCGGAGCTTCGAGCCGTGGGCGGCACTGACTTCATCGTGGAGCCTGGGATCTTTTGCTGAGGGTCGCCAGTGTTGGAGCTCCGTCCAGCTCTGCCTGTGGTCTCCGGTAGGAAGCGGCCGATTCGGAAACTCCGAGCTATTGAGTGTGTTCTCCGTTCCGACGCCGGACCTCCGATCATCCCGGCGAGAGGGCCTGAACATCGGGCCGCCCGTAGCGGCGACTGCGGAGTGTTCAAAGGTCCCGACCACGGGTGAACAAAGAGGAAGAGGACTGAACTTTATTGCCTTCCCTCACAGTGGGAAACGTTGATTCTGCTGTGTGGGGATGTTCATGTTAAACTCTATCGTGTAGTGTGTTCTTTTTATTCGTATGGCTGTACGGTAACTCAAACCTCACTGTACCAATCGGTGCATGTGACAATAAATGTAAACTTGATGTAAACTTGAACTTGAACTTGAGACTGGTGATTCCATTGCACCCTGTGTCCTCCAAATCTCTGTTTGTGCCCGTTGAAATTTGTCATCAGTTTTGCATTTCGGATTAATTGCCTACTGCATGAAAGACAGATAATTTACAATTAACTCCACGGAACAATGTGCATTCCAGTGGCCCGTGTAGAATCACTTGCATCTTTATAGTTAGTTTCGTCAGGGTAGCAGCTAGCTGGCTGCTTGGATAGGTACTAGTCCAATACTGTGGTCATGAATCAATGGAGATGCTCCCTGCAAACATCAAGGAAAGATTCAGCCCAGATGTTGGGAAGGAGGGTGAGATCATAAGGAGGAAATGACCTCGGGATTTAAGCAGCGATTGCAAGTGATTTAGCAATGCAGTGATCCAAAGCGGATCATTTAGGGGAAGTTGGACCAGCAATTACGGGAGAAGATCAGATGACTGGCGTGTCAAAGAATCATGGGATTGGAATAGGATGTTATAATAATAATAATAATAATAATAATAATAATAATAATTATTATTATTATTATTATATATTTTATTGTCATTACACATAAGTGCAACGAGATTTGGGTATGCAGCTTCCATCCGATGTCATAATTTAAACAACTAATAACATTTAGATTTAGATACCCTGAGAAACATGATTTATAAAAAGAACAGTAAAACAGTAAAACAGTCAAAACAGTCTAAAGTGCAAATGTGTCTGTACCGGCTCGATGTGCGACGTGACCATCTGAGGGAGACAGTCCATGGGGGATGGGGGGCACTCAGCAGGGCCGGTTCAGAGCCGCTATAGCTCTGGGGATGAAGCTGTTCCTGAGTCTGGAGGTGCGGGCGTAGAAGGCCTTGTAACGTCTGCCGGAGGGAAGTAGTTCGAAAAGTCCATTACAAGGGTGTGAGGAGTCTTTATGGATGCTGACGTCCTTCCTGAGGCACCGTGTGCGGTAGATGCCCTCCAAGGCTGGTAGCGGTGTCCCAATAAACTTCTGCGCTCTGTGGACGACGCGCTGAAGAGCTCTCCTTTCCGCCTCCGTGCAGCTGAGATACCGCACAGAGATGCCATACGTTAATATGCTCTCTGTGGTGCAGCGGTAGAACGTTGTCAGCAGCTGTTGGGGCAGACCAGTCTTTTTTAATGTTCTCAGGAAGAACAGTCGTTGCTGTGCCTTCTTGATCAGCGCAGCGGTGTTGGTGGACCATGTGAGGTCCTCTGAAATGTGAGTGCCCAGAAACTTAAAGCTGGACACGCTCTCCACACTGTCCCCGTAGATGGAGATTGGGGCGTATTCCCCATTATGTGTCCTCCTGATTATATGTCCAAGGATTATATGTATAATCCTTGTACCACTATCAGTCTATCATTAGCTTACACAGTACCTCATATACTGAAAATATTTACCCTGATCTGTGTTTTGAGTGAGCTCGAGTATGCTGGTAGGCCAGTAGTTGCACAGAGAACCTCTTCTTAACTGGGGCCGGGAAGGGTGGAATGACTGGAGTCGGGTATGGTGGTACGTGACCTCCAATAGCACGTCTGTAATCAGTGGTGGGTCAAGGCTGTTCTACAAAAGACTAACAGGGAGCTCAGGCTTACCCTTATTGTTTCCTCTGAACCCTTGCGGCATAGTTCATTTGAACAGAGCCTTTGACCTTTACTATCAATGTAAATGTTTTTAAAGTTAACTTTTATTAACGTTAATGTTTTAATTAAAACCTCATACAAATTGTTTGGGATTTTATGTTAACTTCTTTTAATTTTTAATTATTTCAATGTTTTGTTAACTGATCATAGATACAAATGGCATTTCCATGTGCCACCTTCAATCTCTCCACTCCCTGAATGCTGCCATTCAAGAAGTGGCTGCAGCAGTGAGGTTAGTAGGAGGTTGGCCATCGAATGGCCTCACTTGTGAAGTGGCACTGTGGGGTTTAACGAGGCTAGCCTGTGCCCTGAGTGACCTGCCCCTTTGTTTCATTACTATCCTCTCCTGGCAAACCGAATCAAAGGCTATAGTGAAATCTAAGTGCACCACATCCCATTGCCTTACCTCAGCCGATGGAAACCAATAAATTAGCCAAGCAGTCCCTTCCTTGACTCCAATGTTGCTTTCCGTTGCTGTGTCGTTTGTATTGAAATGCTTCATTATCTTTTCTTTTCCATACCTTTCTTTCTGTAATAAGTATACATTTCATGATCTGTGGGTTTTGATTATTTTGCTGTTTTATTTTGCAAAAATAAAAACATCTGCTTTTTATCAAACACCAGTCACCACTCCTCTTATTGAAAACTTCTATATGTTTTAAAACAGAATTTTAATTTTCTTTGTTCCTGTAGGTTTTTGATTGCATTGTCCCATCTATTCCCGTCCCTGAGATGTATTGTTATCTGGCCTGGTTGAATCAATCTCAGGCTGAATTATAACCCAATGAGCAATAATGCTGGTGTGAAATAAAGGAATTCCTTGCACAAGTTATCTGGCGAAGCCCATCACCATATTTTATCTTGTGGCGACTAACTATCTTTAAGCCATTTCAGAAAGCCTGCTTTAAAAACAACTTCAACAATGATTCTTAACTTTTGCTGTTGTGAACAAGAATTCCTTTGGGAACTGATGGATTAAAGATTTAAGGATTAAATGCAGGTTATCTTACCGGGGCTGTCCCACTGCGGTGACCTAATTGGCGAGTTTAGGAGAGGTTGAAAAAGTGCCATGTTGAAGACCTCCTTCGACCTCCTTCGACTATGTTGAAGAACTAGCTTCAGGAAAATTGGACACCGAATAGTGGAGAGTGAAGACGATCTCCTTCGACCTCCCTTCGACTATGTTGAAGACTATCTACGACTACCTTCGACTACCCTCGATTACCTACGAATAACATGCCGACCTACTACGACCTACTTCGACTAAACCTGCGAGTAAAGAAAGTATCGATTTTTTCCATGGCGACATTTTGTTACCCGCGGGCATTTTTCATCATGTTGAAAAATACAAAGCGACCTAGCTGAGGCCTCGAGTGCGCGGGGACTACACTCGAGCATGAAGGAGAGTTACAAAGACCTCCTAGGACCTCGTGTCGACCATGCTGCGAGTATGAGAAGGGCAAACTCTTCTGAACTCGCGGATTAGGTCGTGGCAGTGGGACAGGCCCTTTAATAAGTGATAAACTTCAAAGGCCTCTCCAAGTAAACCTTATCTTTAGCACCTGGTTTATGTAGACTCTTAATCATACTACTGATTAATCGGTTGCACCCTCACCAGACTTAGAAAACTATTTTAGATGTTTTATTTTGTATGTTACCAATTTTTCCAAGACAGGTTAATGCAATTACTCTGACATTGGTTCTTTCAACCTTGAGTTGATTACGGAGATTTCTCTTCTCAAGGTCCAATGTTCCACCGGATATGAAACTGCAGAATAAAATGAGGTGGAACAATGGCATTATTGTTGTTTAGATGCCCAAATGAAGGTGTTACATTGGAGCAGTAGAGTGCTGTTATGGAGACGAGTAAATTCACCTTGTCAGAGTAGAGGAAGGGGATAGTTATTGTTTGTTTGCTGTTCCTGTGTAGTACAATGTTACAGCTGGTAATAATCTGAAATAGGCAATATTGTTTGTCTTCATTTTAAAAAGAATCCTGCAGTGTGGAAAAAGTTTAGAATATTATTTATGGAGACAATGATGATAAAGCAGTTGCGAGGACTTGGTGTGTCAGCTGAGAATACATTGGGGAGAACATTTTGCTCTCACTAGAAATATTGAGCTGACCCAGTTTCATCGGAAAAAGTAGAATCATCCTGAAGGTACTGACACTGCGTAACTTATACCTCTCAGCACTATCATAAAACGCTGCAGCAGCTTCCAATGAATCATATTCTGCGGTGATTTCAATGCAACAGCTCTCGTGGTCTTATATCAATGCCATTTCAGCGTTATTTTTAACTACTATTACCGTTACTTACCGTGTAATGAAATCACAATGTTGATTTCAATATACCCTGAATGTTGCAGAGAGAATTTAAGGCTGATTCTTTCTTAGGGTTGCAACACATGCCTGAGATTAACTATACAGACATTGGTATGAAAGTTACCTAATACATATGTATAGTGTGCGGAGGTCACTGGTCGGCGCGGACTAGGTTGGCTGAAGGGCCTATTTCTATGTGTATCTCTGAGCTAAACTAAACTAATTTCTTCCCAATCCACCAGCCCCAAAGAAATGTTAAATATTTTTGTAAAGCTCATTATCATCTGACAAAATAATGAGTGTATGATTTTAGCAACATTTGCTCTCAAGTAGGTTAGATATATCTGTACAGAGACAGAGGCATTGCTCCGTGGATATCCTCTTGCTATTTATAGTAAAATTAGAGGAACAGCTGGAATTATGAATTTTAAACCCAAGTCTTGGTTACAAATGTATATTTAAAAACTGCTGTTCCTGGGTTTATAGCAGTCAGTTCCAATCTTTATAGCAGTGTTTAAGTCCATTTCATATCTGGATACCTTGCAGTTATTTATCTTGTGCATTATGTGATGGAAAAATACATCTAAATCATAATTCTTCATCAGTGACTCTCAGCTGGAGGAAATAGTTTTGGTCTTTTCCCTAATCTGTTAGTAACTTAAAAAAAACTCTATTAAATCTCTGCTGCAGTGGAAATGGTCCAAGGATTGCAAATCAGCAGTTTCCCCATCACTAGTTTCATCACAAATAAATTGTTAAATAATCTGACTGTAGTCAGACCAGTTTTTGTGCAGATTTGTCAATGCGCTTCATTCGTGTTAATATAATCTTGTTATAAAGCTCAAATGCTACTAACCAGCGTCTTTAAATTCCACTAACTCATTTCTTCATGAAATTTTTTTATATAATCCTTGCTACTTGTGAAAATTCCTATTTCGTATGTTGTCAGTGAAATTTGACTGTCCACTATGCCCAAAGTTCAAAGCATCTAAATGTAAAAGTAGCGATAAGGAAAGATGGATTCTGAGCTAAAGTCTGAACGGTAGCATTTCAACACCTCTCTTCAAATCAATGTAATAATCATTGACACTAATCGTTTCTCAACTTTCCATTCAGAATGCTGCAATCATTGACTGAACTTTTATAGCAAACCTCTATAGCTAAATACTGCAGATGTTAGAAATTCGACATTTAATGAAAGGCCATTTACTTAAAATATTAACTGTTTTTCTCTCCACAGGCTCTGCTTAACTTAGTATTTTCAGCATTTTCTGTATTATTTTGTTACTATTTAGTGTATATGTCTTCAAAAATCTCGGGCTTTCTCTCTATTCCAACTGGAGAAAAAGTATCTTAATTGAATCATGAGTCCACAATCTGTTGTAAATATTATAGGGTGACCAGTTGATAGTTGATATGACCATATAGAAACGTGATTAATAGGAGGGGAGCATGCACCCACTGTGTTACCCTATTTGCATATTACTAGTGAAGAATGTATACATGTTATTAAAGATTTATTTTCATAGGATACAATTTAGATTTGAATATGGTTTCAAGTAATTTATGATCACTATCTCAATTGAAATGTTGATCACAGTGCACATTCAAATGAGTTAGGTAATTTAAAGCATCTGAATATGGCTGAGATGACAATAGATACTGCTTTGCAACCTTTCTCAAAATAAAACTCTTCTTCTGAGGATATGATTATATAAATCAGCAGTGTACTTCTTCAAGGCTACTTTGAAGCATTTTCAATATTGTTTTAATATGACATTTATTGTTGTATTATGTCGTCAATATCCAGTCCTATTCGTTTCCTTGTGTTCCTGATTTCAGATTCTCATAGAATTGGAAACTGCCTTGCTGGACGATGAAGCACACTGGTACAAACTCCAGACTCATGACGTTTCATCAATGCCCCTTCCACAACCTTCACCTTATACATCACGCAGACACCCGCACGGTGAAAGCCCCACGAGGAGATTACAAAGTAGGTTCAAAGATAGTAGATTATCTCTTTCTGTTTTTTAGAGAGAATACATTTGAAGCATTCTAGATGCATTAATAAATAGCATTGAAATTGAATCTGACAACAAATGGAGATCAGGAAAAATCCTTAACAGAAATCTTTAATAGACATTTAAGCACATGGCACATAACATGAGCTATAGTTTATTCAATGATACAGAAATATACCTAAACATCCATATGCTAAAGGAGATTTTTTGCTATACTTTCATATCATGCTTGTGTTTGTCACAAGTAGGTGAACAATAGCACAACAGAAAAGGAACAATAGCCTTTGAATTTTTTAGCACCCACAGTGGCATGGAAAATGGTCATTGCATTGACTATTTTGGTTGCTAGACAAGTCAATATTTGATGGTGACACACAAAGGGGTTACACCATTTATTTTGCACAACACATCATTAAGAAGATCAATAGCAGAACGTCTGTGATCATGAGATCTTTGTGGGGTGTGGCTATTTGGGCAATAGAAGCTAGGGGTATGTGAGAGTTTGGATGGGGAATCAGAGAATTGGGACCTAGGGAGGAGTCATCAATGGATTTGGGGTCAAATAATTGAGGCACGGGATGACAAGAATTGCACCAGAAAATTGATTGAAATTGGAGGACTAGGTCCTGGAGTTTGCACAGGGTTTGCCCGAGTTTCGTGACCATGGGGATTCATGGCAGTTATTACTGTGGAAAGATAGTTTGGTGGTTCCTGAGGACAGAAGGTAGACTAACAAATTAAAGGGGATGTGCATGAGTTGTATTCCTGTCGGTGAGCTGGGGCCTGGTCTTATCAGCTCTCTTTAAATCTTGCCACTGCAAAGAAAACAATGCAATGTTGCATTATGAGAGGGCTCATTATGAATAGGTATGCCTCAGAATCACGTGGACAATTTTCCCAGGCAAGGCTCTGAACCCAATTTAATTTCAGAAGTGGCACAAATTGACCTAGAAACTATTATAATCATGTTCCACAGTGGAAAGCACAGGCCTTTCATAACAGTTTTTAAAAGATTCATTCTGCACAACATCATTTCCTGTCTCATGTTTTTACTGAAGCTGAGAACAGCTTAGGTGCTTCATATAGAAACAAAGAACTGCAGATGCTGGTTAATAGACAAAAGGACACAAAGTGCTGGAGCAACTCAGTGGGTCAGGCAGCATCCCTGGTAACATTTCAGGTGGAGACCCTTCATGGACTGATTGTAAGAGGAGGGAGAAGAAAGCTAGAAAAGGGGAGAGGCAGGACCTGTGTGGCAGGTGATAGGTTGACAGGCAAGGGAAAGGGAGGAGGGGGAGGGGAGGGAGAGATGGGGGGAGGGGAGGGAGGGGGGAGGGGAGGGAGAGGGGGGGGGGGGGAGGGGGGGGAGGGGAGGGGGGGGGGGGGAGGGGGAGGGGGGGGGTGGTTGATGAGCAGCTGTTTGTAATAGCCTATGATTTAAAAAAAAGGAAGGAAGGTTTGAGGCAGCTGAGGATTGTACTGCCAAACGGAGGAAATTGGCAGGGGGTGGTGGGTGAGTGGAAGGGAGAAATAGGTGGGAGTGCAGGTGGGGCATTGGGTGGGGGAGGGGGCTGGGTGGTTTTGGGGAAGGGGTTGTGGGGTTTTCGGTGGAAAGGGGAGGAGGAGGGGTTTGAGAGGTTACCTAAAATAGGAGAATTGAATATTCATCCCATTGGGTTGTCAGCTACCCAATTTGGGTAGATACAAGGTGCTGTTCTTCCAGATTGCACGTGGCCTCACTCTGCCAAAGGAGGAGGCCCAGGACAGAAAGATCAATGTGGGAATGGGAAGGGGAGATACATTGGTGAGCAACTGGGAGATTCAGTAGGCTTCCTGGACTTACCTCTCCCCTTTTCCAGCTTTCTTTTCGTCAGTCTGAAGAAGGGTCTCAACCCAAAACATCACCTATCCATGTTCTCCATGGATGCTGCTTGACCCGCTGAGTTACTCCAGTACTTTGTGTCCTTTCAGGTGTTTCATAAATCTGAAGTGATTTGCTCACCCTAAGAAGTCAATTTCTATTAAAAATTGCAGTTGACTCCAAGAGGGCTAAAAGAAAGATGAATCGTTGACTAATTTTGTTAATTTTGGCATTATTTTATAAATCATCAAATAATTTGCTATCTACAGACTTAGTGTACCTTAGTCCATTTGTAGCCTTACCCTCATCCTCTCTCTTTCTCAGCTGTGACACACTCATTACCGTGCATGAGCTCAAATGTACACAGATACTGTGAGTGAGACTTGTTTTTATATTTTGAAGGGCAATCTCTCCTTTTAAACTTATGCAAGAATGTAAAAGTTAAATATAATTAATGGTGTTTCATAACAGAAAAGTTGTTCATGGCAAATAACATGAGAGTGTTTCTTGATGAAGTAACAGTGAGAGTTGATGAGGGAGAGTAGTTGATGTGGTTTACATGGTCGTTTCGATGGCATTTGATAAGGTACTACATCATAAATCCAGATTGAAGCTCATGGAATAAAAGGGAGGCTGCTCCAGCATGGATAGAAAATTGGCTAAATTATAGTAAATAAGAATCATAATGAGAGGTTGTTCCTCACACTGGAGTTTTCTGGGATCAGTATTATGACTATTGTTTTTTTTTTGCGCATTTTTCAAGATATTAATGATTTGTAGATGGCACAAAACTTGGAGGTTTAGTGTAACTGAAAGGATAATAAAAGACCAGAGTGATGTTAATGAGTTGATGCAAGATGAAATGTAATATGTGGCAGATGAAATGTAATATGTGGCAGATGAAATGTAATATGATGAAATGTGAAATGTCACATTTTAGCTGGAAGAATGAAAATGAGCAACATAAAATAGTGGACAGAGAATTGAAGTGAGACATCAATTTTGTATGTGGATAATTTGTCGATATTGGCAGACAAGGTTGAGAGCGTGGTTAAAACACAATGCAATCCTGGTCTTTAAAAATTAATGACAAATATAAAACAAGGAAGTCATGATGAAATTTTCTAAAGCACTGGTCAGAATGTGAGAAATGCACTTTGTTTTGGGCTTAGATGGTAGGAAAGATATGATGGCTTCGAAGAGCCTTGCAGAGGCGATTTACCGAAATGATTCCAGGAATGATGAACATTTATGTGAATGGATTGGAGAAGTTGTGGTTGTTCCGTCAGTTAAGAGGAGAGATGTTGCAAATATCTGCAAGATATAGAGCAGACTAAACCAAGGGAAATTTCCCATTGACGAAGGATATAAGGGGTACAAGCACGGGGGACACAGTTGTTGATTGGTAAAAGAATCAGAAATATATTTTACACAGTAATAAGTAGGCACTGGCAAGGTGGCAGCTTCAATTGTGGCATTGAAAAGTGAACTGTGTGTGTATCTGAAAGGAATTCATTGATGGCTATGGGGAGAAGGCAAGGGGCAGAATGCAAGATAGATTGTTCGCAGCTGGAGCAAAAAGAAAATGCTGGAGGAACTCAGCAGTTCAGGCAGCATCTGTGAGGGAAATGAACAGCCGATGTTTCAGGTCGGGCATATTCTTCAGACTGAAGAAGATTGCCAACCTGAATTGTTATCTGTCCATTTCCCTCCATGAATGCTGCCTGACCTGCAATCTCCCGTATCTCTGTTTTTACCTGGAGCTCGTATGTACTT
The DNA here is from genome assembly GCF_010909765.2 of Amblyraja radiata. Classification (NCBI taxonomy): domain Eukaryota; kingdom Metazoa; phylum Chordata; class Chondrichthyes; order Rajiformes; family Rajidae; genus Amblyraja; species Amblyraja radiata. The sequence continues at coordinate 2,030,486 of NC_045959.1, read as the reverse complement.
GACAGACTGAATGGGCTCTTGTGCTGTAATAAATCTGTGATATGTGTCAAGCATCTCGCTTTGATACTTGCATTAACCAGTCATCATCAAAGCGAGGTTACATGGTGTTTACTGTTAATATTATGATGAATGTTGCAGCATGATTAATCATCTGGTTCTTGTCCTTAAAAAGATCAGGTCAGCAGAGTTGTTAAATTGGTATTTTACAATATTGTGGATGAAATCTGCAAGTATTTTAGTCATGAAGCAATGCTGGAGAATTAAACCAGATTTTACTTGACAGAAATTAGCATTTGGCACTGTTCTTACTTGACCAAACAAAGTGTTGCCCTTCTAGTAAGAGATTCAGCAATCAGCAACCAACACCCATTTTTCTATTCTTGCACAATCTATAAGCTGTGTGCGATCCTGCCTGAATATTTCCCTTAAAGAATTAAGAAGGGTATTTATTCCTATTTAGTCAAGCTGCATTGTTCATTATAATAATGAGTAGATAATTTAGACAAAAGTCTAGCCAATAATGACATCTTTGCTGGCTTTATTTGTATGTTAATGCTACTCTATTGGCTAGACAGATTGCTTGATATTGATAAACTATCTACTAATAAATTACCTGCTAGCATGTTTTATCGGCATTGATTGCTTGTCCTTTAAAGTGGCTTTTTAGCTGTTCATTTCCATTGTGTTGCTAAAATATGTGTTACTTTTCTTTTCATTTTGTATCCCATTCTGATATTTATTTTCCAGATACAGGTCCACATGCATTATCTTCAGGTAAATTACTGGGATGTATCAATAAATTAAGGAGGTTAAAGCACTGTTTGGTGTGTTAGACATCGCTTTAGAGAATGTCTGGTACTGGATGTTCTACCTGTGCCTGCAGAGAGATTTTAAGATATTAGATCAGCTCCTCTTCTTGTCTAGCTTCCAGTTTGCAACCCAAATTAATTTTCTTGCTGCCAATAGTAATGCTAATTCATTTGTGCAATATAAAAGTGAGTTTGCCATCATTTAGACCTTTACTGTTTTGCGAATTAGTATTTTTATTGTTGTAACATATCCTGAAGGTTATCTCTATATCACAAAGAACTTAAAAATCGATGATGAAATTCCGACCCTTGTGCCTGTTCTACCATTCAGTAAGATCGTGTCTGATCTTTAACCTCTTTAACCTCTTTTTTTGCACTCATCCCATATTCCTTAACTCCTAAAATATCTAAAAATCTATTGACTCTTTGCTTCAAAATACTCAGCTGTTGAGTCTTGTGGTTGGAGAATCCCAAAAAATCATTAAACTTTGGGTGAAGAACATTTTCCCCATCACTGTGTTTGGTTGTCAACCCCTTAACTTAACATTGTGACCCCTGGTTATAGCTTCCTCAGTTAGAAGAAACATCATCCCTGAATCTGCTTTTGCTAGCCCCGTTTTTCTAATCTCAAGAGAATCTGCTTAATCTGTCCTCACGTGAAAGACCTGCCAAGCCACGAATCATCTTTGATCTTGGCTGCATTCCTTCATTGGACTCCGCACTCGTTTGGAAATTCAATTGACTATGCCAAGGAACTATACAGAAGTTTTCTGTTCTGTTTTTTCTATCTTCATAGAGAAACTAATTCCCTACATAACTATAAGTACAGGATTTTCTGTGTTAAGTGGTAAGTGCCAATTGCTGGTAGTTAGCCAAAAGAAGCAGTAATAGATATTTGAACCAATTGGGGATCAACCTCTGCCAAACAGTCTGATCAGCTACTTTGGCATAGATAAGAAAGCAAAACTCAAAGGCCTCCAGTGCCATATGGCTCAATACTGTGTTCACCAGCTGGGCCTTTTGAAATCCAAAATGCATTCTTAAGGGCCTGTCCCACTTACATGACTTTTTCGGCGATAGGTCGCTGAAAATTTTCAGCATGTTGAAAATTCAGCGGCGACCAGAAAGACGCTACGACTCTTTGGGTGACTAGGAGACCACGTACAACCATACAGGCGACACCCTGGCAACATGTCGCGGGGTGAAGCCTGTATGGTCGTGAGTAGTCACCCAAAGAGTCGTACCTTGTTCTGGTCGACGCTGGATTTTCAACATATTGAACATTTTCGGCGACCTGTAACGACCTATGATGGATGCCGGCAGTCGCCGAAAAAGTCGCGTAAGTGGGACAGGCCCTTTAGAAAAAAATACTTTAGGGATTTTGGACAGATAATCAAAAGATAGCTTTCCCCTCCCCAATCTATCTATTTATTTATTTGTTTATTTATTTTTAATATTTAATATTTTACTCAACATATATTAACAAGACAAAGTACACGTACAAACACGATATACAAATCACACGGCAGCTGTCAGCATCCTAGAGTTCTGTCGCAGAAGCATCACATTCACAGGCATCCAAGCAAGCTCATCATATTTAATCCTACTTACTATATAACTACCCGTTATGTTAAACCAGACACTTGTATTTTGTCATTGATCACCACTATGTATGGACTTATACACAGTCACAATCATGTCTGTACATATGGTTCCAAATACACGTATACAGTACCAGTCGAACTCCTCCCCTCCACTGGGGCTATGGAGAAATTGTGTCCTTGATCAGTCTTGGCAGTTGTAGTAATAATGTTCACATAATGTTGAAAGCATCAGTCCTTAACTGGAGTTTAGCTGTTATACTGTCCATCAAATATACACTTTTCAATCTTTCCCTCCACTGTTGAACATTTGGTGGCTTTACATTTCTCCATGGCACTGTAATCATCTTCTTTGCAATCAACAGCAACACCCCAAGCAAGTATGTCTGATTTTTGGTATCTATATTTTCTGGAGTCTCTCCTAGTATGAAGAATGCCGGTAGATCCACCCCCAAGATTAGCTTTATCTCCGCCTGAATGTCTCTCCCATATTGATACAATTTGGGACAATCCCAAAAAATATGGGTATGATCGCCAATCTTCCCGCATTGTCTCCAGCATAAATTTGAGGTGTTGCTGTATCTTGCTAACATAAGAGGAGTCTTAAATACTCTCATTCTAGTTTTCCATTCAAACTCCCTCCAGGCTGGGCTATTTGTTAACTTATGACCCAAAAAACATGTATTTTCCCACATTTCGTCAGTAATAATAATATTCATTTCCAATTCCCATTTCTGTTTCGTTGCTATAGTGTTTCCTTTTACATAATCTTGAAGTCCTTTATATAAGTGGGATATCAGATTCTTTTTTATCACTCCCTCCATAGTCAACAGGAAGACCTTTTCCAAATTAGAAGGTAATTTACATATCTGCTCCCAGTCTACATGTGTCTGCAGGTAATGCCGTATTTGGACAAATCTAAAAAAGTCCATCCCTGACAAACCAAATTATTTCTGAAGATGCTCATATGATTTCAAAACTTCCCCACAAAAAAGCTGGACTACAGTGGTGAGCCCTTTGTCTGCCCAATTTCTGAAGCCATTGTCAATTTTGCTGGGTAAGAAATCAGGAATAGCAGCTATCTTCAGTACTCTAGATATAGAATTGAAGAGATGTAGTTGTTTTCTTATAACCAGCCAAGTTTTCATAGTGAATTCCATCCATTCATTATCAATTTCTAATTTCTTCCAGCTTTTTTTTTTGCTTCATAAATAGGTTATCATTTTGAATGGTTCTTGCTCTTTTTGACACTGGAATGGTGGAACTGCAAATTAGAGTATGGTTCAATTCTTTGAATAAAATATGTGATAAGGCTTACGAATTTAATCATTACAAAATGTGAAAATTAGAAGAATGCTACAGATTCACCTGTAATAATGCATACCTGTATCAGCAAAATTTGAGCATATGCTTATTCTGGTGTAATTAATTGTGGGTTTTAGATTTTTTAATCTACGCCACTGAAATGGCTCTGTTAGTACAGCCATACTGTGGATTAACTCGGGCTTAACTCCCAACATGTGTATTATCAGGCAATAATGTATTTGGAGATAAAGTTAATCATATTGGCAGAATTTGTTTACCCACTGATAAGTAAAATTTATTATGTGGACAAATATTTATTTATGAAACATACTATTGCAAAGACTATTGGTGAAAGGCTTTAAACAATAAAGATAGCAAGATCTGAGAGCCCTCTCTTCAGAGTCAATGAGTCATATAAAGCTAGAGAAACAAGTTTAGATTGAATAAGTTTCACCAAAGGTTCAAAGAAATCTCCCAAACTGATGGAGCAGAAAGTATGTAAAATCCATTCTCAGCAAAAAAAAAAGTCCCATATAAATGAGCTTTTTGAAATAGTAATTGGATATGCAGCGTCTATAGATTAAAATAACTGAATATTCGATCAGACAAGGTAGACTCCACATTTTTGTTTGGAGAGCAATTTATCACAATAGTGTAATGGAAATAAAGTGATCAATTAGTATTCTGGATTTGTCTAATTCATTTTGAATATCAGGAAATATTTAGGATAGAATGTTTGAAGATTAAATACCAGAAATTCAGGACTCAAGGGGCTGAGCAAACTATTCAAGGGCCTGAGCTACAGGGAGCGGTTGAGCAGGCTGGGACTCTATTCCTTGAAATGCAGGAGGATGTGGGATGATCTTATAGAAGTGCACAAAATCATGAGAGGAATAGATTGGGCAAACACAGAGTCTCTTGCCCAGAGTAGGGGAATTGAGAACCAGAGGACATAGGTTTAAGATGAGGGGGGGAAAGATTTAACAGGAACCCGAGGGGTAACAATTTCACACAAAGTTGGTGGTCGGTGTGGGCAAGTTGAGCCGATGGGCCTGTTTCCACTCTGTGTGGCCCTATGAAGGAATTCATAATAGAACAGCACATACATGCACTGTAGAAGGTAGCAGTGGACATTCCTCATTTAATGTATTGTCATTTTACAATCTTTATTGTTTACAGTGTAATTATGACATGAAAATATATTTTAAATTGCTCACAGAACCCGTGTGTTTACTTGTTAATAACAATTTCACTGAACCAGTACATTTAGCTATTTGGCAGAATAATTTACTTAGGGTTGCTGCCTGCAGCTAGATATGGTAGATTCATTTAGGGTGCATGTAGAAGCACAAGCTTTGTACAGTTAGCTCAATAGGCAAGCATTTCAGGTGTTCTTGATCCTCTAGCGTGTCCAAACTCTTAATAATCTTACATGTTTCAAAACGATCCCCTCTCATCCTTCTAAATTCCAGAGTATACAAGCCCAGCCACTACATTCTCTCAGCATATGACAGTCCTGCCATCCTGGGAATTAACCTTGTGAACCTATGCTGCACTCCCTCAATAGCAAGATTGTCCTTCCTCAAATTAGGGGACCAAAACTGCACACAATACTCCAGGTGTGGTCTCACTAGGGCCCTGTACAACTGCAGGACCTCTTTGCTCCGATACTTAACTCCTTTTGTTATGAAGGGCAACATGCCATTCGCTTTCTTCACTGCCTGCTGTACCTGCATGCTTACTTTCATTGACTGATGAACAAGGACCCCCAGATCCCATTGTACTTCCCCTTTTCCCAATTTGACACCATTTAGATAATAATCTGACTTCCTGTTTTTGCTACCAAAGTGGATAACCTCACATTTATCCACATTAAACTTCATCTGCCATGCATCTGCCCACTCACCCAACCTGTCCAAGTCACCCTGCATTCACATAGCATCCTCCTCACAGTTCACACTGCCACCCAGCTTTGTGTCATCTGCAAATTTGCTAATGTTACTTGTAATCCCTTCATCTAAAGTGTTAATATATATTGTAAATAGCTGTGGTCCCAGCACCGAGCCTTGCGGTACCCCACTAGTCACTGCCTGCCATTCTGAAAGGGACCCGTTAATCCCTACTCTTTGTTTCATGTCAATTATTTAATTGTTTTTGAGGAGGAATAACAGGAGGTTGATATAGGCAGGGTGGTTAGTATTGTCCACATGAGCATTAATTAAGTATTTGATAAGGTCCAGCAAAGTAGGTTGGTTAAGACGCATGGGATACAAAATTTCCTTGTGATAGCAACAGAAGTAGTGATAGAAGGATGTTTTTTGATTCGATATTTGTGACCGGTTATGTACCACAGAGATCGGTGTTGGACCGTTGCAGTTTGTGATACATATGAAAGGTTAGGATGTGAATGTAGGAGATAAGATTACTAAGTTTGTGGATGATACATAAATTGGTGGTGGTGTGGAAAATTGTCAGAGTCTACATTATTTTCAAGATGTGACCATTGGTTCATTGGTAACGTTGGGCGGAGTGCTGGGTTAAGGTAATTTGAACTGATGCATTTTGGGAAAGCAAGTAGGGGTAGGGCATAAACACTAAATAGTAGGGCACTACAAATCACAGATGAGGTTAGTATTGTCCACATGAGCATTAATTATTGATAACGTCCAGCTTGGAGTATTGTGGCCAAATTATAAGAAGGATGTGATGTACTGGAGTGAGTGCAGCAAAGAATCATTAGGATGTTGCCTGGTTTGGAGTTATTTTGCTATAGAGTCATAGTCATAGAGTGATACAGTGTGGAAACAGGCCCTTCGGCCCAACTCGCCCACACCGGCCAACAATGTCCCAGCTGCCCACGCTTGATCCATATCCCTCCAAACCTGTCCTATCCATGTACACTGTTTCTTTAACGATGGGATAGTCCCAGCCTCATCTACCTCCTCTGGCAGCTTGCTCCATACACCCACCAGCCTTTGTGTGAAAAAGTTACTCCTCGGATTCCTATTAAATCTTTTCTCCTTCACCTTGAACCTATGTCCTCTAGTCCTCGATTCCCCCCACTCTGGGCAACAGACTCTGTGCATCTACCTGACCTATTCTTCTCATGATTTTGTATACCTGGGGGATGATTGGATAGATTGGTCTTATTTTCTCTGAAGCAAGTGAGACTTAATAGAAATATCTGGCGATGAGAGGCACTGATGGGGTGGAGAGTCAAAATCTTCTTTCCCTTGCTAGAGATATCAAAACAAGTGGCCAATGTTTTAAATGAGAAAAAAAGAGTTTGAGGGGATCTGAGGGGTCTTTTTTTTTTTTACACAGAGAGTTGCTAATATCTGGATCGTGCTGGAAAAGGAGCAGCTGGAACCTGATCATTTATTATATTTAAGAGGCTTTAGTCAGACACTTAAACAGGCGAAGCATAGAATGATTTAGTCAAAATACAAGCAAATTAGATTTGTGCACTTGAACAAAAATGTTGGCTTGGATGTGGTTGGTTGGTGCGCCTGTTTCAGTGCCGTAAAACTCCGTGACTGAATGCCTTCTGGAAATCTAACAGTAGTATACCACTGGTTCGCCTTTATCCATAGCTCATGTTACTGGTTCAAAGAGCTCAAATAAGTTAGTCAAATATTATGTTCCTTTCACAAAATCATGTTGACTTTGTCAGATTGCCTTAAATATTTCTAAGTGCCCAGCAATAATATATTTGATAATAGTTGTTTAGAGTTTTCCTGTAACATTTAGATTAGTTTAGAGATACAGCATGAAAACAGGCCCTTCGGCCCACCAAGTCCGCAGCGACCAGCGATCCCCACACACTAACACTATCCTATGCATCCTATGAACAATTTACAATTTTACCAAAGCCAATTAACCTACAAACCTGTACGTATTTGGAGCATGGGAGGAAACCGGAACACCAGAAGAAAACCCACGCAGTTCACGGGGAGAATGTACAAACACAGTGCAGACAGCACCTGTGAATAGGATCGAACACGGGTCACTAGAAGGCAGCAACTCTACAACTGTGCCATTGCTTGCACCGCCATTTACATCCATTTGTCACAGAATTTGAGGTTTCTCTCTCCTTTCTTGAATATTGAGCTCCACAACGATTTCAGAACTAGAAACGCTCATTTGTCTGAAGAATGTCTGGTTGCCTCTGCTAGTGCAGCCCCTATCTCCACCCACAGGATCTGTTTGAAACAATTTTGAGAATTTGGAGAAGCATTTTATCTGCAGACTGCTGTTTAGCAAGACGGAGATCTTTAGCCTTCCACCTGAACAAAAGATCCCTGGTCTGCTCTGCCATCAAAGGTTAAGGGCTCTATGTTAACCTCAAGAACATTCCAAGTGGCTGAGGTTAATCTGCGCTGTATCACATAGTTTTCAGCCAAGCACAGCTTTATAAAGAATCCAGGACAATTCTTTTGACAGAGAATATGAGACAGAGTGGGATCTCAATTTGTAAATATTGTCAACCTCTTCAAGGTCAAGCACTTGTGGACTCTGCTTCATCTGTTCACTGCCAAGTTTTTTGTCACTATTGGCCGTGACCCGAGTATATTCGGGGGTGGTACTGAACAGGTTAAAAAGCACTTTGTGCTCCTTGCAGAAGCTGTTTGTGAACTGTAAGGGCTTCCATTCCCTCAGTGTTCAGGTAATGGAGACCCATCTTAATAACTTTGTTCAAGTTCAAGTTACTTTTATTGTCACATGCACCAGTTGGTACAGTGAGATTTGAGTAACCATATAGCCATATAAATAAAGAGAACACAATACACGATAGTATTTAACATGAACATGCCCCACAGCGGAATCAACGTTTCCCACTGTGAGGGAAGGCAATAAAGTTCAGTCAATCTTCCTCATTGTTCACCCGTGGTCGGGGCCCACGAACCCTCCGCAGTCGCCGCTACAGACGGCCCGATGTTCAGGCCCTCTCACCCATCATGTTGACACCTAGATGTTCAGGGACTTTGAATATTTTTTTCTTATACAGTCAGAGCCACTTAACATACCTTTGAAGTCACATTCACATTCAATAGGTTGAAGAACAGCGCTATCCTTTCCGTCTGTGGCTATTGACTGCCATCCATTCACCAGTCATTGCAGCTCGCTACTCTTGAAGCAAGGCACGACAGCATGAGGAGCTCATTAGGGGCTACTTTTGGCCTCAAATCTAAGCTTTGCTCTATGTATTATGCCACACTACTCTTGAGAGAGAGAGTGCTGACATAACTTTAAATGAACAATGCTGGGTTGTTGGAGAGGTTAAAACTAGAATACAATAATTAGTCTACAATAACAGGGTGGCACGGTTGCACAACGGTAGAGTTGCTGCCTTACAGAATCGGAGACCTGGGTTCGATCCTGACTATGAGTGCTGCCTGTATGGAGTTTGCACGTTTTTCCCTTGACCGCGTGGGCTTTCTCCAAGTATTCCGGTTTCCTCCAATATTCCAAAGACATACACGTTTGTAGGTTAATTGGCTTGGTGTGTAGATCGTGTACGGGATTGCTGGTACGGACTCGGTGGGCCGAAGGGCCTGTTTCCGCACTGTATCTCTAAACTAAACTAAGCTAAACTATGCACTCGTTTCTAGGGGTCATCAGCACTTTTTTATTTTTCTTTTGTTTTCGTTCACACTTTTTTTCCCAGCTAAAAAAAAAAGACTTTTCCAACACCATTGGTATGAAATATTGCTGGTGATACTTAGTTGCAAAATAGCGACATTTTGAAAAGGATTTCCCCTCTAACCATGTTATTTAAAGGACTAACAAACAAACTGTAATCTTTGTCCTCACTCAGAATTTTAATCCCCTACGACCTTACATGTAAAGGGCCTGCCTGTCCCACTTTCATGACCTAATTCACGACCTTTTTTACTCGTGGACATTTTTCATCATGTTGAAAAATGCCACGACCTACTTGATGCCACGAGTACCTACGACTAGCATCACGGCCTACTACGACCTACCTACAACCTCCTACGACCTTGTGGCGACCATGTTGCGAATGTGAGTCAAGGGAAAACTCGGCAGAGGTCGTGAATTAGGTTGTGAAAGTGGGACTGGCCCTTAACCTTGATTGTGCCAAGACTTGTTTGCTCGCAACCTCGACATTCAGGATCATTCCAGGCAACTGTTCCTGGCCTCTGCCACCTACTCATTGCTGCAGGGAGTTAACCCCAATTCCATGCTCAAGGACAGGAGACTTTCCTCTACTCTAGCATTGTTCAGCAAGAGTAAGCAGAGTGGGAATGGGCACTTGCTGGGTTCCTCCTAGCTGCTGATATGCAGGTTATGGTGGGTGGGCAGGATATTCAATGCCTCTGATATTCTCAAAGTACCAGGGAGACAAAGGTGTGCTTCTTTCTCTAGAATGTGATACCTTCCAGACCTCCACTGACTCTCTACTTCCCGATGGCTTCAATGTTATCCATCCTTCTGTTCCTGAAAGAAACTGCTGTCTTCCCTCACTGGAAATCAACTTGTTACAGACTCATACTTGGCAAAGCTCTGATGGATTTGGCCTGAGATTCCATGTTGATACAAAACCTGATTTAAAGCTTTGGCAGCAGAGACTGTGTCTATCGGCTGATGCATTACCAAAGTGTGGAACAATGCCTAGCATAGAAATGAGTGCCACTTCTAAAGAAGAAATTATGCTCCCCTAGCCCTGCACGACCTCATGTGACACAAACAATAAAGGATTCTTACCCCAGCCCGTTATCTTGTGCATTAAATCTTCCACACAAGGGACTGCAACCAGCATTTCACTATGCGTCATCACCAGTCTTTTCCTGAATGCTTCACTCTCATGGTCCCCATCTGATTCCACCAAGGCAGTCAGTACTCATTCTCACCTGGTGACTTGACACACTGGGTTTCTTTCTACCCTACCTAATTACAATACTCAAATTTCAGATAAAACCTTTCTCTATGTCCTTTGGTTCTTGATTTCGCTTTTCTAGTTTAAAGACTCTGACCATTCATGCTACTTATTCCTCTCATGATTTTATACACCTCTAAGATGACCCCTCAGCCTCCTGCACTCCAAGGAATAAAGCCCTAGCCTGACCAACATCTCCCTATAACTCAGGCCTTTGAATCGCTGCAAAATCCTCATCAATCTTTGCCCTATTTCCAACTTAGTAACATCCGTCCTATAGCAGGGTGACCAAAACTGAGCGCACTACTCCAAGTGCAGCCTCACCACAACAACCAGTACAACTGTAACATAGCGTTCCAGCTTCTATACCAAACGCACGTCAGGATTTATCTATCCAAACCTGGAATACTAAATTACTTTGAATTTGGACTACTAGGCGGTGCTGCCAATGCCCAATTACATGGGTAAGTACATCTTGGACTGGTACAGTCTTGTTGCCGAGCTAGGATGGGCTGAGTACCGGATGCTGGTGAAACTGTTACTCCACCGCATTGCTGGTTTTCACAGGGAGGTCAGCCGTGGAGCCCAAACCTATTGGTATTCCTCAGCATCATGCCAGAGGACACATCTCTCCCATCTTACCCAAAAATACTTGAATAGCTTTTTGCAACTTGAAGCTTTGGAAAAAAGAGTTCAGTTATTCTTTGTTTTACATAATTTATTATACGGTCAATTATTTATCAGCATTTAATTATTTTTTTAAATTTGAGAACATGCTTATTGTTTTACAAATTATTTTGAGTAATTATACGAAAAACATTTAAAAACGTTTGCAAATAAATGCTTTGTAAGGAGCTTGGCTCTCACCCTTGTGTCCAGTCAAAGGCTTTCAGGGTTCTCTAGTTAGAATTCAGCGCTGCACTGTCTGAGGTCTTCCTGGTTTTATGGCCTTGCGATGCTTTGTGGCTTAACACAGGGGTCAGTAGGCTGAGGAGGATTGGATCCTGACATAAGTGCAAGGTTAATATGGGCATCGGCAGAGCACAAGCTGGGTGAGTCCAGGCAGCAAGCCAAATCAAACACTATTTAGCTAATTATTGCAGTTGGCTCTTATGGAACAGATCATGTTTAAACAAGAACCACGCTCCCTGTGTGCCCTGCATATATGATCAAAGGATAAGTTGATATTTGGACATTTTAAGGAGGTTAAGTGAACAATGGGTGCCAACATTCATTCCACATCAGATCCCATTCCTTCACAGTCTGCAATCTAGCAAGTGGGAGAGTTAAAATTTGGATCTCCACCCCAACGTTTAGTCCCCCCGAAGGACAATTCTCCAAAAATAATCAATAATGTCCAAAACTAATTACCAAAATTCAGAATTCGTAAAAGCTTCCCATCTCCTGAACCCTCACATATTACAGTTCACAAATAGTAGCACTAACTACCATGCTATGTAATTCGTACAGAAACAATATGCCTGATTAATGAGACCTCCAGGTGGAACATAGGAACAAGGTTATTGAGCATCATTTTAATTTTAGATTAAAAAAAAAAAATCTATTTTTAATCTAGTTATATTTTAGCCCTAGAATCAAATCTCTATTTTCAGTAACTTATGTTTTACTTTTTGTGGTTACAGGAAAAAAATACTTCTTGTGAATTCTATTCTTTGCAAAATGTAACTTTTTCTGAACTTTAGGATCTCAACGTATCAGTGACAGCGAAGTTTCCGATTATGACTGTGATGATGGAGTTGGTGTCGTTTCTTCAGGTATGAAAGCCAAATAATTCAGTGCTCTCTTTCTTCACCATTTCTCCCAAAACCATCTCATTGGCATTTTCAATCAAAAGCAAATCTTAATTGATTGTACCAATTTCTTTTGCGCTCATATCCAGAGCCAACGCAGTTAGTAGACAAAAATGCCATAATTGTCCTTCCAAACATAAATGTTTTCCAAGCACAATACCTTCAAAACCTATTAAAAGTCAGCTCATGCAGAACTGAAAGTAAATTAGATTTCAAACAGAGGAAGCTAATGGCCTATGCTACCTCCCAGAACAGTGTGATAATTTTCAATTTCTTGTGGATCGTGTCTGTGTTTTGTGATTAAATGTGGTTGGGGAGGTGGGACATTTTGGCTGGTGATAGGATGATGTAGGTTCAATTTTCTTTCACATTTACTCTCCAAAGATATTTTTTATTTGCTACCCCAATGTCATGATTTTTTTTTTTGTAGAATGAGGAAAGTATGTATAAAATATTTGTCTTTCTTGGTGGAATTATTCTTTGGAAAATGTGGTAAATGTAAAAAAAGCTTCAGAAATAAAGCTTTGGGTAGGCATTTGTTCTGGGTCCCCAGCAATACGCAACTGCAACTTAATAGGACTGTGACAAAAGGTAAAACGTCATATTAATAAGCAATGGCTGTTCAAGCCTCAGCCAAAACAGATTTCTGGCCCTCTGTATTTTTGTGCAAATTAAAAAGTGCATATATTCTAAATTGATTTTACCTTAATATTTTTCACTTCAGATTATCGTCACAATGGGAGAGAGACTCAGAGTTCTACGTTGTCTGTTCCAGAGCAAGTAATGTCATCAAACCATTGTTCACCATCAGGCTCACCACATCGCGGGGACAATATGGGCTGGACCCGTTCCCGGTCCCCCAGTGTTCCCCCCTCTCAAAGGTAGGGTTAGGCATGGATGTAAAGACATCTGTTGCTGTATTGGTGCAGATGTGAAAGGGTGAGATAAAAATAATGAAATGCAATATGTTTTGTTCATGTGAATTTTGACCCCAGAATTCTGAATTCTGCCAGCTACTTTCTTTCATTGGCTTATTGAGCAAATTAATGATATGTTAATACCCTAAGAAGAAATCAGTAAAAGGAAGCCTGAAACAGAGCTTTACTCAAAATGCTGGAGTAACTCAGGGGCAGTATCTCTGGAAGATATGGATAGGCGACGTTTTGGGTCGAGACCCTTCTTCAGACAAACTGTAGTAGGGGATGGGAGAAAGCTGAGAAAAGAGGTGGGGCAGGATAAGGCCTGTAAAATGCATTCAAGTGAGAGTTTTTATTGGAGATGGATGGACAAAGGTCAGAGATGAAAAGAAGACAAAAGGTAATGAGAAAAATAATAAATTGTGAAGCCAGAAGACAGGATATAGGTAGAGGGGAAGGGAAAAGGGGGATGGGACAGTGGGATAAATGGGTACACGTCCAAGTGGGGTATAGGAAGAGAGGGGGGTAAACAAGGGGAGAGGGTGGATTGTTACCTAAAATTGGCAAATTCAATGTTCATAATGTTGGGTTGTAAGCAACCTTATGTTCTGCTTGGGTTGCTTCCAAAGTAATGGTATCAATTGGAATGTGTGTAACAACCCTCTGCCCCCTCTTCCCACATAGAAACATAGACCTGGGTGCATATCAATTTCTTCCACTGTAATGCCCTCCCTTTCCCCTTCCCGTATACTTCCACCTATATCCCTTCCTCCAGTTTCACAATTTACTGCTATTCTCTCCTTATCTTACAGCCTTTTGTTTTATTTTGACCTCTGGCCTTTGTCCACCCATCTGCTAATATCTGCCCCTTCCCCCACCTCCACACATCAGTTTCGAGTCTTGTCACATCCCCACCTCTTTTCTCAGCTTCTCCCCCTGCTGCAATCAATTCGAAGAAGGAGCCCAACCCAAGACATCACCTATCAATGTTCTCCAGAGATGTTGCCTGACACGCTGAGTTACTCCAACATCTTGTGTATTTTATTGTAAAGCAACATCAGTAGCGCCTACTGTCTACAGAGCTTTTCTCAGCAGCAATAAACCTTCATTAACAAACCATATGGTACTTAACTACAATTTATGACATGGCATTAGGTTGATGGAACAATAGCACAGCATTTCAAAGTCAAGTTTAAGCTTCTTTACTGTGGCATTACTGTGTTCTTACTCAATCAGAACCTTCTGTCCTTTGCTTGTGGAATTCTAAATGTTATTGCTACCTGAATGGAAGCTATTAGTTAATCCATTAAATTGTGGAAAGTTTGGTTTTCTTCTCAAATTCTTTAAAAATAACTTGGTAATTAAACAGTGCCACAGAGTTCAGTTGACAACAAAATAGACCATCTGTACAGCTTTTATTCTGCAACAGAATATTTCCTCAGGTGACATTACATTGGGTTGTGACTGCCCCCATCCAATAAAACTGATTCCCAAAAATTAATTTGCAAATTCTATTCCGATAATAACTGGGAGCTTTATTCAGCCAGTATGCATCTTTGGCTTGAGTGGGTATATGCAAGCCTAAGTATGTACACTGCCCTCTTCTCCCACTGCCTCACTCTCCAGTGACCTCTGCCGTGCCATTGAGATGGCAGTGTTGTCTTATAATAATCTTGAAGTTACATCCAAACATTCTTTCGTAGAAATCCAAATTTAAGTAACACATAACGACAAAACATCTCCCAGATCTTTGATTTTCTCCCACACTCCAAAGACGGACAGGTTTGTAGGTTAATTGGCTTGGTAAAAATTGTATATATGTAACATTGTCCTTAGTGTGTGTGTAGAGTGGTGTTAATGTGCGGGGATCACTGGTTGGTGTGGACTCGGAGGGCCTGTTTCCGCACTGTATCTCCAAGCTAAAGTAAACTAAAAAGACATTTTGCACAATTGGGGTCATGGGAAAAAATGGATTGTTGACAGAAGGTCATGAGGTTGGTTGAGGAGTTCTTTGTTAGAAAGTGATAAGGTAATGCCAGTCCAGGTTGTGGTTGGTGTGTGACAGACAGGCAAGGAGGGAATCAAATAGGTCGAAACATATAGAGCATGTAAAGTGATTGGTTTGAAGAAGTAAGGTAGATACAGTTGAATGGAGAGAGATGATGGGTGTGATTTCTCAGGAAACAACAATGAGCTACCTCGCTTCAAATGTTGGATGCCACAAACTCCCCAGCAGCAGCCCAGTAAGGTTTGGCCCCATGTAAATCATTCCAAAGCAGGGGTCAGCCAGACATCAATATTTCATGCAAGTGACTTCAAAGCATGTATTGCTCATTCCTGTATTTCACAGCACTACTCAACAGCCACCATAGCTGAACATGTTACTTGCTCAGTGGTCATACAACAACAATTAGGAAGTGTACTCGAAGCAATTTCACATAATGATTTGTTTTTTCATGAATTTCAAACAAGAGAGAATAAATTCATTACACTCTACAATGAAGATCTTGGGCATGGTAACTTAGCTTTTTAGAAATCTGCTACTGTAGTCGATTTGTGTTTTGCAGAGGCTCAGAGTTGGGTCCTCGAAGCAGTCGCTGTTCCCCTCAACAGTACAATACAATCAGCAGAATGGATAGGCACAGGATGCTGGATGACCACTTTTCTCCAGAGAGGGAAAGGTAATTGGAAATTATCTTGTTTTTGTACTCGGGGAAACTCTGTGACATTTTAAAATATAATAAGTTCTTGATGGAATTAGACTATTATTGATAATAATCAAATATAGATACCTAACACTTCAGGCACTTCCATATTTACTATCCTTGGAATCTGAATGTAGTGCGTAACGTTTTGATTCAGGATGTTTGTGATCACAATTAATCTTGTGTAAATCTGAAAGTGAGAGCAAAATTACCATGTCACAGCATAGGTTTTAGGATAGTCTGATACTAAAATACATTGCTAATATTTGTTTAAATGAAGTCACATATCTTAAAAAATATATATGAACAGTCTTCTGATCTTGAACTTTTATTCAGCATTATATCTGCATCAGAAATAGTTTCAGTGATGTAATATATTAAATCATTTCATCACTTGGTTCTAAATTGCTATTTATTCACATATACAATTTTAATTCTTAATCTTTTGTGATTTTTATCTTGTATTCCTGAAATATTTTTAGATTTTTATAACTATGCAGAACAATCGAGTGTTTACCTTCCTTATAATATCTGCTGTATGTGAGAACTGAAATGTTTTAGATTATGTCAAGAACACTTTTGAATAATTTCAGGCCTTCTCAACCAATGTAGAGAATGGATATATTCTCTCAGTAACTAGTGGGGTCAATAAAGAATAATTGTCAAAGTCAGCAGTTTCAAAGAGAAGTATTAGGTGCTTGTGATTACTTCGTCAAATAGTCCTTTTGAAGTTGCAGTATATTGTCTGATTGGAAGCATAGTTATTGGTTTGAATAAAAGGCGAATGAAGACATTTTAATGTTCCTTCCTTAGTTTCCTTACCTTAATGGCCTCAGCTTTTTCCATCTTTGCTTTTTTGTTTTACATCCTCCCCGAGCCCTCTGCCACAAAGCATACCTGGGCTTTCTCCTGCTGTGAATTATATGGTAGGTTGACCTGTGTGACATCCTCCATTATTAAGTATCCTACTTCCTGTTTAATAACACCCAGATTGTGTCACATGATGCAATGCACTGGAAGTCAAACTGACTGAATTGCAAAGTGGCATGGCTTGGTTTTATATGACTCTGGATGTGGTGAGAATCAAGTCTTTAGAAGTATTAGCTAGGGGAGGTATTTTCAAATTCAGAATGTAGAAACAAAAAACTGCAGATGCTGGTTAATAAAAAAATGATATAGAGAGCTGGAGCACTCAGCGGATCAGTCAGCGTCTCTTGAGAACGTGGATAGATGATGTTTTGGGAAACAGAACACCTGGCCAGTTGAGTTACTCCAGCACTTGTATCCTTTTTTTACCTTCAAATAACTCAACTTCAGAGGTCCAGTATAAATAGCTGGTAATAAGCTTGTTTCCAATCTAAATGTTTGTGTGGAATATTGTGTGGTACAGTAAGATTCAACTAATTTGTAGGTTTTTCTTGCCGTAGATCGGTTAAGTAACTATTTCTAGACTGCTTTTGCAGGCTTTGAATTACTTATTATTAATCTTGTATTTAGAGGAATTTATAAAGCAGGATTCTCGTGACTTTATTGTAGGATTAGTTGTGTAATTTGTGCTAAACCAAATGCATTATTGCACAAACTTTCTATCACATTTTAAAGAAAGCTGGTTTTACTAAGCTGCTGGAAGGCCTTCATTAAAAATTCATTTTGCTGCATTTAAGTTCTTCTTTTGCTTTTAATAATGGACTATAGTCTTTTCATACACACTGTTCATCACCTTTCTCTCCATTTTCTTCCCTTTTCTGCTCTATGCTGCTGCTGACCTCTGTCCACTTTCTTCAAATGCCATACATTTCTCTTTTCCATTCCCTCTACATCGCTGCAGTCAGTATCTTACACTACCTCGGTCCAGACACAGTCATGTCATCGAGCATCATCACAAGGATTTCAGGTATACTGTAACATGGGTGTGTTGGTGTGTTTCATTGGTGTGTGACTATGCATGCATAGATATATCAGCATTATGACTAAGGATGAGCACCTGAATCAAGTCAAATTTTACATTTAAACTGGAGTCGTCATCGATGGATTTTCCAGCTTTGAAATTTGGCTGTCAGATGAAAAAGAGGTTGCCAAAGTTTTCCAAAGCTGATTTGTAATTGAGTGCACATTATTTCCAACGTGGAATGTTAGGTACTTGGCAGATTTCCCACTGGTAGACTTACAAAGATTAATCATACTGTTTCATCACTTAACACTTAGCAAAGATTAATAATTAAGATTTTAATTGGGGATTCAATACTATCTCCCCCATAACATCTGGCCATGAATTGTTGTGGATAGCTTGATGGATTTGGAAAAAATAATACTTTCACATAGGGAAATGTCACAAAATATTTATAGTAAGACATTGAAAATTGCTAAAATATTTGTGTTGAGGCTTAGGGGGACCAAATTGTACAATTTGGAACGCTAGAGCATCCACTCATGTTGCTCATCCATAATTATGGTTAATTGTGATTTTATTTAGCACTTTTGTAAGCTTGAAAATAAATGTTCATCATAGTTCTGTCAAAATATAAGGTGAGATTTCAATTGTCTCTTCTGAAGGTTTATTTTTAATTGTAGAGAATTGTTTAAGAATCATAGTGGACACTGATAATTGGAAATGGTAAATTTGATCTGAAGCTGAAAAGGAAAAAGCCCATAGACTGAACTTTGATGTTAGATTAGGAATTAACTCGTGTTTCCTTTCAGAGGCTGATGGATTTGCCACTGTACTTAAGAGCAACGTTTTGCCCCAAAATATAAGCCAGATCACAGATTATTGGAAATGCTAGAATATTTTTTCAAGGCATGGTAAATTTCATCCTTATTGTGGCAACAAGAACTATGAGGTAGTTAAAGCATTCTGAGTGCCGTGGCATTTTTTTCTATCTACTATCCACTCGTATTGCAACTCAACCTTCAGCAAGACCCAAAGCTGTACAAAAAAAATATCAATTTATTCAAATGTAATTAACCTTCTATTGATGTTGCTATTTCCTTCTATTGATTCTTCTTTCATATTATTATTTTAGCAGTAGTGCTGGTATATGAAGGCATGAAAGAGTGAAAATGGTTAGGACAGTATTTGAGTGATAAATTGAGGAACTGAATTATTATCCATGTATACTCTGGGCTGGGTCATGTTGGGTCAGGTGCACCAGTTAAAATCATCATCTATAGTATGCCAATGTCGACAGTGATGTGGGTCTAATGTAGGGGATGTATTTCACTGGCCCCCCTAGAGTTCAGCTTCTTGGTTTAACGGTGACTGGCCCTCCATTGTTGAAGAAAGTTAGTCACATCCCTGAGGTGCACCTGACAGCTTTTGACAACCAGCAAGACATGTGATAGAAGCTGTGTAGGCTGCACAACATTTAAAAAGTCTTAATAGTTCTATGACACTTGTATACATTTCTAAAACTTCTTAAATTGAACTGAACATTTTTTTTTAAATAATGTTTTAAAATATTTTTTTGAAATGGATGATTTATTTCTAATGCTTGTATGAGAAATGAATCACCAAAAACAGGAACTGCTTGAATAAGCTTTCCTGAGATGTTGCCTTAAATAAGATAGTTTCAATTAATCTTAATAGGAAGAAGAAAAACATAAAAATGACCACATTAGACACAGGGGTTGGACACTTGAGTCCTCTCCACCAATTAATCAGTTCATGGCAAAACTTTTTATCTTCAAACTCTGCATTTCCATCTGCTTACAGTAATTCTCCATCCCTTTATTGAGCAAGAATCTGTTAAATTATATCTTAAAAATATGAAAGATTCTGCTTCAATTGCTCTTTGAGGATGAGTATTCTAAAATTTCTTAAGCCCCTGAGAGAAAAAAATATTCTCATCCCATTGTTAAATGCACCATCTCCTGTTTTTAAATGCAAAGCTCGATCTAGATTTCCCATAAGTGGAAACATTCCGTCAAGAATCCACAGGTGTTGACATGTTTCAAACAAATTCCCTCTCACTCAGTCAAACCTGTCTAACCATTCTTCATAAGATAATCTGGCAGTCCCACATTTAGTTCAGTAAACCTCCAAACTTATTTACATCCTTCCTGAAAGAGGAGACCGATACTGTACTGTATTTCAGATGAAGTTTCACCATTACCCTACACAAATGAAATATACTTTTGCTCACATTAAAGGATAACATTCTGAGAGCTTTCCAAATTACACGATGTTCCTGCCAACTAACCTTTTTGTAATTATGTACAAGTATAACAGATCCCTCTGTATCCCAACGCTCTGCATTTGCTCTTTGGTTCTTCCTGCTATTGGATAATTTCACATTTTTCTGCATTATTGTCCATTTGCCAGATCTTTTTCAATTCAACCCATCCCTTTGTAGCCTCGTATCCTCTTTACAATACAGTTCCTTACATAGCTTCATGTTATCAATAAATTCATTAACCATACATTCAGTGCCTTCATCCAATCCAAGGTGCATTAGGACAAAAGATATGACTCCGCTTCTAATTTCTATTCTGGTTTCAGGTTGCTATTCTTTCCTGACATTTCATGTAATCTTATTTATATCTTCCTTTCCTATCCTTCACTAGTTTCCCTGCTAACTTATTCTTGAGACCATAAATCCCAACGTTGTGATAACACTGAAGTGGAGAGATATCCTTGTATCATGAAATTTGTTTCATAAGTACGTCATCCATTCATACTGCACCCTTGGTTATCTTCTCATTCAGCTCCAAACCAATTAGTTTGCTTTCCTGATCTTTATATATTTTTTATATTGTGAAAGTTGCTCTTCATTAGACAGCTACAGTATTTCTCTTAAAACCATATCATCACCAAGAATGTACTCTTCAAGATTTCTAACCGCCATCTTCAATTATAAAGTGCATGGGTGTATCACTCCTACAAAATAATTTTCTGTCTATTATCCACTATCAATTTCACTGGTCTCAACGAGTCCATCTGCAGAAGACAAACTGTGACTGCCCCCGTTGCCCTCTTCACTTTCCTCATGGTGCCCAATACAGTTAATGACGGCATCATTCTCTATCAAATGCTTTTGCCCCCTCATTGGTTTGAACCAAGGAAGGTTTATTTGTATGCCAGTATGCAACGTTGACATGGTTTTCCAATCTTTTGTATTCTCAGGTCATTCCTAACCATTTTAGTCAATGAAATTATTTTTGAAGAAAATATTCTGTTCTAGGAACATACAACATTCATAAATACTCTTATAGAGATATAGCATGGATTCAGGGCCTTGGGCAAGGCCAGTAGCATAATCAAGGATGAGTTGCACCCAGGACACTCCCTCTTCTCCCATCTCCCCAGGCAAAAGGAACAGAAGTGTGAAAACACACACCACCAGATTCAGGGACAGTTTCTTCCCAGCTGTTATCAGGCAACTAAATCATCCTACCACAACTGGAGAGCAGTGCTGAACTACTATCTACCTCTATGGTGATCCTCGGACTATCCTTGATCGGACTTTGCAGACTTTACCTCGCACTGAACGTTATTCCCTTATCATGTATCCATGCCCTGTAAATGGATCGATTGTAATCACGTATGTAGTCATTTCTACTGTATGGTTAGCATGCAACAAGTTTTCACTGTACGTCAGGCACGTGACAATAAACTAAAGTGAAACTGGACAATTAATCCACATCAATCACCCATTTACACTGCTCCAACCAGCACTCATTATATTCATCCGCATTCTCATCAGTAACACCTACTTCTCCCAGCCTCTGATTCCATCACTCAGCTGCACACTCGCAACAAATTACAAGGGGCAGGTTCCCCAACAAGGTAGGGATGAAAGAAGAAAATCAGTTGCAAGAAAAATGTAAAACTCCATACAGACAGCATTGGAGCTAAAGACTGAACCCTGATTGCTGGAAACTTAGGCAACAGTTTTTCTGGTCTCTGCCACTTCGCTGCCCATACGCATAGTATTGGTAAATTATATTATTGGTTGAAAGTCTGGGGTGAGGGAAGACAGTTTTCTGGATATATGGAAGAATTCTCATATTTATGCAGTCTTGGTTGTAATTGAATTGGAGTACATGGTTTCATGTTAAGGTTAAATGAAAGAGGCTGCCTTTGATGATATAATATTACCTTGGCATAGTACGTGGATTAATTACCTAATTCCATGAATGCATGCCCATCACCGCAAAGCAAGAATGCAACCATCTGCCATTGAGTCCATGGTGATCCTCAGTTCCAAATGGAACTGCTGGTATTTAGCCTCTCTCAGGAAGGGCAGGTGGTATGAACCATCTGCCCTGTGCTCCTCCCACCCTCCCATCCGCCCGCCCTCGGGTTCCTGCTCCTCCTCCCTTTTTCCTTCTTTCTTTCCCCACCCCCCATCAGTCTGAAGAAGGGTTTCGGCCCGAAACGTCGCCTATTTCCTTCGCTCCATAGATGCTGCTGCACCCGCTGAGTTTCCCCAGCAATTTTGTGTACCTGCCCTGTGACTGAGTTCTGATCATGTGAGGTTTCCCAGCCATTGATCTGTACAATCACTGCTCTGATCAGATCTAGAGTGGGTTTCACAACTTTGCTTGTTTTAATGGGGGTCAGTCTTGGAGATTAAAAGGAATTAAAGGTAAGTTATTTATTTTTTGTTTATTTTAAAGCTTTAAGTTATTTGCTGTGTTTTAATGTAATTAGAATTTTTATTTTTTAACAATTTTTATTGTATTGATTATTTACAGTGATTATGGTTATTAAGTGTCTCTGGACATTTTGTCAGCTTTGACAAGAGAAAGGTCTGCCACAGTCTTGCATTATGTTACATTTTGTTCAGGTGGGGAAGGGAGGTGGAGGGGAGCCGGGCGAGCGAGAGTGCTGCGAAAAGTGGAGTCCGGGGGGAGGGAGAGAGCTGAATACATGGCCCCACTAGTACAAAGCTCTCAGCAGCTGTCGGGAAACCCGAGTGGAGGTGCGAGCGCACTGCGGGGCAGGGAGGGGTGCGGGTGCGGGTGCGGGTGCGGGTGCTAGTGCCGGCCGCACTCGGGTGCTTGGCCGTCGGAGCGCGAGCGAGTTATGCGCGGGGGGGGGGGGGGGGGTCACACAACTCGCAGCTCATGGAATACAACGGCCTAATCAGCGCAGTTGGCCGCGAGGAGCAGAGGCATTGTGACGTCATCAGTCCGTTCGCTTCAGACTGGTGAAGAATTTGAAGAATAACGGAATAAATAATGAGGGGCGGGGCTTCGCGAGCTGCACGGGCAGCGCAGGGAAGCTTCAGCGCATGCGCGCCTCTCACCTCGCGATCCTATAGGGTCTTTGCTGCAGAACCTTCTCGATCTTTCTGGGCTAACGTACCTCGTGGAATACTGCGTACTGCGCATGCGCGTCGACAGCAGCTGCATTGATCCAGCATTATTTTAAAGACAGATGTTGTTGAGATATTTTGTTGAACCATTGCAGTCTTTCAAGTAAAAGTGCTTACAGTTGGGAAGGAAGTTCCATGATTTTGATCTAAGGATGATAAGGAATCACCATGCATGTTCAAGTTGGGATGGTATATTATTTAGAAGGCTGTGATGTTTTTTTCTGCTGCACTTTTAAGTGAAGAACGTTGTGCATTTTAGAGATGCCACACAAGTAAACTTAGCAACTAACTAAATAGCAGATACACAGTTTCTTGATAATCATCTTTGATAACTCCATGGTCATTAACACTTGTGAATATCAACTTGCACAGACCAAACTTCATGTTGATGACAGCTGTCGGCACAAAATGTACGGACATCATAAGATGAAACAGTCTCTATTCATTAAGAGACTGCTACTGAGGTGCAACTTATACCCCACAAGGTGCACCATTTCATACGGCCGCCCCAACATGGCCAAACTGCAGAAGGTGTGCAATGGCCAACGAAACATTGGCACACATCTCAGGACAATGTCTCGCAGTCAAAAACGCACGGATTAAGCGCCATAATAAGATCTTGGACAAACTGAAGGCGCAGGTTGCTAAACACGGATGGGCTGTACACATCGAACCGAGGTTCAGAACGGAGGACGGAAGATTATGGAAGCCCGACTTGATCTTTGTCAAAGGGCAGGAAGTGGCAGTGGTCGATGTGACAGTGAGGTACGAGATCAACAATATGGAACTGGAGTGTGCGTGGAAGGAGAAGACCGAGAAGTATGAGCATCTGAGGGGACAGATTGCGGAAGTGAC
Organism: Amblyraja radiata; assembly: GCF_010909765.2. Classification (NCBI taxonomy): domain Eukaryota; kingdom Metazoa; phylum Chordata; class Chondrichthyes; order Rajiformes; family Rajidae; genus Amblyraja; species Amblyraja radiata. Next base: position 2,006,263 of record NC_045959.1, on the reverse strand, counting down.
GAAAGGGACGACAATCAAATTCTTTGGATTCGTTATGAGTGCTCGTGGGAAATGGCACGCTTGGAACGACACCCTAACCTGAAGATCGACAAATACAAATCCTTTGCCAAAAATTTGGCAGATCTCACCATTGCCCTTACATTGGACATTTTGAGAATCTTTAATGATCAGTAATGGGCATATTGTCGGAACCATAAAAACCCTAACCCCAACCCTAACACTAACAGTTGGAGGGCACAATGACACATCAGATGATGTAACAAAGACGGCTACATGGACAAACACACTAGCCACTAGCCTCTCGAATGGTCGGCTCAGTTCCGTCACCCTTGCGGTGGTGGTCTTCCATGCTTGGTGAGCGATAAATTTCCAAATTGTCCTATTCATACTGACTCATCACGATCGAGTCAGCTATAAGATCGAGCCTACCCAGACTGCGGGCCCAATCCTTGGTCCTGTGGTTTTCGCTACTAGTAGGAGTTTCTCCGTGGACGAGCCACGTAAAGACTCGAAAAATACACTTGTTTAATGGGGGCTCCCCAAGAGTGTTACCAAATAGCCAAATGCCTCGTCATCTAATTAGTGACGCGCATGAATGGATGAACGAGATTCCCACTGTCCCTACCTACTATCTAGCGAAACCACAGCCAAGGGAACGGGCTTGGCAGAATCAGCGGGGAAAGAAGACCCTATTGAGCTTGACTCTAGTCTGGCACTGTGAAGAGACATGAGAGGTGTAGAATAAGTGGGAAGCCCTCCAGGGTTGTCGGTGAAATACCACTACTCTGATCGTTTTTTCACTTACCCGGTGAGGCGGGAAGGCGAGCCCCGAGGGGCTCTCGCTTCTGGTCGGATATTGTCTGGTTTGCGGCTAATTATTTGGGGTGACCATTGAAGTTAAGAATCTATTTGCATTTTATTTTTGTGTTTGACAAAATCACATCTTTACTATTTTGTTGTTTGTAACCTTTTCCAGATTTTAGCTATTCTCCCTGTAATTTTTTTCCAACTATCCATTAGTTCCTGGATAATTGTCCCAGTGTATCAATTATTGACTGGTACTGATGCACTTATTTATTATCTTACACATAATTATTCTTAAAATACATTTTGTCCGTGTAATCACGTTCAGTGTATCCAATATTTTTATGTAATCATTCCTGCCTTTAGGTTGAAGCCTACGGTAAGCAAATTGTTGAAAAAAAGGTGAGCTGCTATTATTCATTGAATATATATGCAACCTTGAATTTGATTGCTTGCTGTATTACTGATAGTCTTCTGAGAACTGACCAGTTAGTTACGCAACACATATATAAAAGTCGTATTTATGTTTCCTTTCATTCCCTTTTCCCAAATCTAATTGATGTCACTTAAAGATATAAAATAATTAAAACAAAGGCAGTAAAAAACCCAGCTAGGTTATAATAGACGGGAACATACATGGCAATTAAAGAGGCAATGGCTTCCTTTATATGTAGGAAACTGATGTTGCCAGTATAATTATAAAAAGGCTGCTCCTACATCAGGAAGCCTCATTTGCCAGGGAAGTAAATAAGGGAACTACGGATGAGACTCAACGCTGTGCATTTGCGGTGTTCCCAATTTTAACAGTTATTAATCATTGGAAACATTTTGAGCATTGTGCTATTTGTGCTACCTATGGTTTGATGTTTATACGGACACTGTTCAACCATATTGGATAGGTGACCTTGCAGTTTCTAGACCATTGCCTATATCCACAATCCACTTCCTCAGGCAAAGGGAAAAAGATCTACTTTTCTCACATTATTGACCTTTATGTAGTCATGTTTCACATTTGTTGGATATGATATAAAGTTAATAGTGCAGAAGGTGTGAGCACTGTATAACAACTCAGTTCACAAGTTTTATCCATCAGGTATTCCCTTTTCTAATGTTCATTACAGTTACATTAATTTTGTTTTTATTTTTTAGCAGCATGAATCATATTGTTTATCCCCTCTATCGGGAAGATGCTATAAGGTTACTTCGTTCCCAAAAGATCAACAGTATCTACTCTGAGGGTGCTTACAATGATGTTGAGAGGTACTAATTTGACCATTGTTTGGATTTATTTAGAACTATTAACCTGAACTACACGAATGTATTTCACTGCACACATATCTGTGCATTAGTTTTGAATACTCCAGAGTTGCAGTTATTTTTCTGGATGAGTGACTTTGGCAGATATACGATGAGATGGGTTTGGAGGGATATAGGCCAAATGAAGGCAAATGGGACAAGCCCAGAATACTAACTTGGCCCATGACCCAAATTGGTTGGTGGGCTAAAGAGCTCCATCCTGTATACATCTATGGCTCCATCACTCTGTGCAAAAAGTAATATAATCTCACGGTGGCACTTTAAAAATTAAACATTTTTTTCCCCCTCCAAAATATGGGAATCAAACTGCGAGCATTAAAGTAACAAAAACAAACAAACAAACAATGAAGTGAATAGATTGTCACCAAAACCCACTTACCTCATTAATATCCTTAACCAAAGAGAGCCTGCCTCCTTTGCTGATGCACTTTACTTTGAGTTTGGTCTCATTACTGGCATTGACACAAAATGCTGGAGTAACACAGCGAGACAGGCAGCATCCCTGGAGATAAGGAATGGGTGATGTTTCAGGTTGAGATCCTCCTTCAGACTGAGAGTCAGCAGAGAGAGACACATAGAGATATGGAAGGGTAAGGTGTGAAAACACAGATCAAAGCAGACGATGATAAGGGTGGTATGGTGGCGCAGCGGTAGAGTTGCTGCCTTTCAGCGCTCCCGACTACGGGTGCTGTCTGTACGTAGTTTGTACGTTCTCCCTGTGACCTGCATAGTTTTTCTCCGAGATCTTCGGTTTCTTCCCACACTCCAAAGACGTACAGGTTTGTAGGTAAATTGGCTTGGTAAATGTAAAAATTGTCCCTAGTGTGTGTAGGATAGTGTTAATGTGCAGTGATCGCTGGCCAGCGCAAACCCAGTGAGTTGAAGGGCCTGTTTCCGCGCTGTATCTCTAAACTAAATGTAGAATGGTTCAATGTTAGCTGAGGGGAAGATGACAAGGAAGCATACAATCATTGACATTTAATCAGGACAGTGAAACAAGTCGGAGAACTAGGATGGGGGTGCAACGGAGAGGGAGGGAAAGCAAGGGTTGCTTGAAGTTAGTGAAATGGATATTCATACCAGGTTGTAAGCTGCCCAAGTGAAATATGAGGTGATGTTCCCTCAATTTGCGTTGGACCTCACTCTGACGGTGGAGGGGGCCCAGGACAGAAAGGTCCGCATGGGAATGGGAGGGGGAGTTAAAGTGTTTAGCAACCGGACTCATTACTGCCATTGTTATTTCTTAACAACTATTTACACTTGCTCACCAAGCCATTCATTTTTTCGCAAAGTAGGACTGGACAATTATTGGCCATAAATCTGTCATGAGTATGATTAAATAAATGTTGCCATGATAGTGGTAGAGAAAATTAATACAAATTGTTGATCATCCATACTTCATGATATTATCTTGCTATATCCTATCAATGAAGAGAACTAAACTAAACTTGTCACCAAGTGACAATATTTCAAATATCACCAGGTCAATATTTAAAAAAAAAAAAATATCATCAGAGAGAGAAAAAAATCACTATTAGCCACCATGTATATTATGTTTTGCTATTTATGTCTATTTTTCATTATAATCAATTTTGTAATTATATTCCCCTCAATCTTGAATAATAGTCTTTTTCCCCCCAAACAATAGCTTACCATTAATCATCAGACCAAATGGCAGAAATTAATTAACTGTTTTACTCATTGTCTGATGCATTCTTCCAAGGCCTATCTGCATTTTCAAATGACCAAATAAGTTAATCTGTCATCAGCTATTGCTAAAGCCGATCTCATTGCACATTGAAGCCTCAAGCATTGATTGATTCGCACAGATATACACTGTAAATGACACTAGTTATATTATATTTACACAGTCGTATATCATTTCATAAAATTCACTGCATCCAACTCAAATTCCATTTCTTTTGTGTTAAAAAGAAAACATATTGTATTTAGTGTAAGAAAGAACTGCAGATGTTGGTTTAAATCGAACGTAGACACAAAATGCTAGAGTAACTCAGCGGGTGAGGCAGCATCTCTGGAGAGAAGAAATCGGCGACGTTTTGGGTCAAGACCCTTCTTCAGACTGATGTCGGGAGGGGATGGGACAAAGATAAAATGTCGTCGGAGAGTAAGACTAGTGGGGAACTGAGAAGGGGAAGGTGATAGAGAGAGAAAGCTGCTTCACCCGCTGAGTTACTCCAGCAATTTGTGTCTCCGCATATTGTAACTGCGGCCACAATAATGCAAAATGTTTATGACTACACATACCCGCTTCATGTCAATAAGCCATATGGTAGAAATACATAATTCAAACAATTAATGTGTGAAAATGGCCATTTTGTTCTCCTTTATGTTTGTGTGTTTAATTTATTATCATGTGTTTAGTTTATTTTTGTGTGTCAATATCTTGAATACATTGTCCTTTTTTAAATTTCTGTACTTCACTGTTCATTGTTAGGAGAATTGGGCAGCAGGGGAGAGTACCCACTGTTTGGTATGATGGTGGTGCTGCTGATCACCCAGAAAGGTACATCATCATTAACTTCATTATTAGTAGCTGCACATCTTTAAATTAGGTGTAACTTTACCTTCTTTGTAATAGATGGGAAGAGGTAAGGGTTATGTAGTAACTGCAATGACACCACCACTTGTATAGTAATGCCCCTGTCCCACTTAGGAAACCTGAACGGAAACCTCTGGAGACTTTGCGACCCACCCAAGGTTTCCGTGCTTTTCCCGGAAGTTTTTGTCAGTCTCCCTACCTGCTTCCACTACCTGCAACCTCCGGCAACCACCTGCAACCTCCGGGAACCACACGGAAACCTTGGGTGGGGCGCAAAGTCTCCAGAGGTTTCCGTTCAGGTTTCCTAAGTGGGACAGGGGCAGAAGGAACTGCAGATGCTGGTGTAAACCGAAGATAGACACAAAATGCTGGAGCAACTCAGCGGGACAGGCAGCATCTCTGGAGAGAAGGAATGGCTGACGTTTCGGGTTGAGACGGGTCTTCTGAAGAAGGGGCTCAACCCAAAACGTCACCTATTCTTTCTCTCCAGAGATGCTGCCTGTCCCGCTGAATTACTGCAGCATTTTGTGTCTACCACCAATTGTATGCTCTGCTGTAATTCGATGATTTTTATTGTATATTTCATATTCATTTTTGGACGATTTCTTAAAGAACAACCTAGACTGAAAAGATTTGTTTTACCCCAATCTTGTAATGATTTTGTTGGTTAAAAACATTCTGCATGATTTTTAGATTTTGCACAGGTGATTGCAACTGGGAAGGTTTCCCATGTTAATTTTATCACACATTTAACTGATATTTTGTGATGAGGGTTTTTTTGCTGTAAGCAGACATTTGACAAAATTAATTCCACAGTGTCAGTATTATTGCATTATGGTATTGTTCAAGATGCCATCTTTAAACCATCCAAATGGACTATCTGGGTTAGGGAAGAGAACCTATCATGATTTTCCTCTTTTGAATCCACTAAAGTAAATGGTTTGTATATTGTGGTGTGTGGTTGTGAAGCCACCAGCAATGTGCTAATTTTGTATGCTGACGAAAGATCAAAACAATTAACTGCCTTGGTGGGCAATGTGAAATCAATGAAACAAAAGTAGAACATTCCAGAAGCTCGGCTGATCAGGCAACATTTGTGAAAAGGGAAACAGTTTGCATTTCAGGTCCGGGACCCTTCAATTTCCCTTTCCACATGCTTCCTATATTTTCTGTTGATGTGTTGTATGTCATCGAGTCATGCAGCATGAAAACAGGCCCTTCGGCCCAACTTGTCCACACCAACCCACCCGCCCCAACCTTACTAGTCCCACCTGTCTGTGATTGGCACATATCCTTCTAAACCTATCCTATCCTATCCATGTTCCTTTCTAAATGTCTTTTAAATGTTGTGATAGTACTTGCTTCAACCACCTCCTCTGGTAGCTGATCCATACATCCACTATCCTCTGTGTAAAGAAAGTTGCCCCTCAGGTTCCTATTAAATCTTTTCTCTCTCGTCTTAAACCTATGTCCTTGGGTTCTTGGTTCCTCTACTGAGTAAAAGACAATGTGCATTTACCCTATCTAATCCCCTCATGATCTTATACCCTCTATAAAATCTCCCCTCATCTTCCTGCGCTCCAAGGAATAAAGTCCTAGCCTGCTCAACCTCTCCATATAGCTAAAGCCCTGGCAACATCGTAGTAAATCTTCTCTACACCCTTTACAGCTTAACAACATGTCCTTTAACAGGGTGACCAAAACTGAACACAGTACTCCAAATGGTGCCTCACAAATCTCAACTGAAACAAAACCTTCCAACTTCTATACTCAATACTCTGACTGATGAAGGCCAATGTGCCGGAAGCCTTCTTGACCACACTATCTACCTGTGATGTACTTTCAGGGAACTATGTACCCGCACTCCTAGATCCTCTTGCTGTACGCCGTAAAGGCCATGCCCTGGTGTAACTTGCCAAAATGCAACACCTTACCCTTATCCGTATTAAACTCCATTAACCATTCTTCAGCCCACCTGCCCAACTGATCAAGAATCTGCTGCAATTTTTGATAACCTTCTTCACTATCTGTGATGCCACCCACTTTAGTGTCTTCTGCAACCTTGCTGATCATGCCTTGTACTTTCTCTTATAAATCATTGATACTGATGACAAACAGCAAGAGAATAATGGAAGAAGATCCAGTCCCCGAGTGCAGTTTCTTAGTGAAGTTCACAGGCACACAGGCCTGAATGCATTTCTAACCACATTGCATTAATCCTGCAGTTATTTTGAAATGCAAGTGCTTTCCTACCCCTGAGCCAATTCATGAACACTTCTGATGATGTTTTTAACAATATATACATGAATCAGGAATAAAGTATATGTGTGATTTAGAAGATAATTTTGACTGAGTGTTATTGTGAAAGAATTGTTACAAGTGCTTCTAATGTTGTTTATTTTGGTATGCTTTTCTGAAGATGGTACAATGGTGGAAGTCACAATGCATGGTCAAATCATACAGTAGTGAATGGGACATCAGAGCACTATAGGTAAGCTGAGTGATGTGCCATAGGTTACTAGCTTTGCAGACTTCATCCAATCTTCCAGCAAATTGGATGATTAATGCAGTGTGAAGAAATGTAGTTGGATCTTCTGAGAATCTAAAGTTCGTGGGCTAAATCCTACTTCTGAATGAAGGGAACAGCCAGCATTTTGGTACCATGGTCTCGCAATGGAAATATGAGCATTATATATGACTGCAAATGGTGCAGATCACATAATTGCACCATAATGCCCATTTTACATCAGGTTTTTGTTCTAGATAAATTGTCTCCATAAATTACCAAATTTAATTTATTCTAAATTTGTCTTGTACAATTCTACAATATATAGTCTAAAAGCTTGTTTTGTTAAAGGGTAAAAATTATGTCACAAAAAGAGCAGATTGTTCAAAAGGTTCCTATAATAGAAACAAAATCTAATTAATAGGGTTACAACTGCTTGGATTAAGTTTCAAGAATATCTGTGCTTCAAGGTTGGATGACTTCTAAACCATGGGTTTTATATTGCAACAGTCTAGAATTGAGCTCTAAGGACAGAGCCATTAATTAACTGGCTATTTTGCTTAGTAGTCAGGTTATGTTTAACTCTAACTTTTGAAAAATCAAACTTTGCCTCCCTGTCACCATGAAATTTGCAGAACAAGGTCTTGCATTTAGTCAGTAGCCTGCCCCACTTATGCGACCTTTACAGGCGACTGCCGCACCCGTGTTATGTCACCGAAATGTTCAACATGTTGAAAATTCAGTGGCGACCAGAAAGATGCTACGACTATTCGGAGACCTCTCACGACCACAGGAGACCTCTCACCACCATACAGGCTGTATGGTGGTGAGAGGTCTGCTATGGCCGTGAGAGGTCGCCAGGGGTCGCCTGTATGGTCGTGAGAGGTCTCCAAAGAGTCGTAGCGTCTTTCTGGCCGCCACTGAATTTTCAACATGTTGAAAATTTCAGTGACCTGTGACGGGTGGGACAGGCCCTTTAACTTGGATTTTAACTGATCTTTATCCATTCATCAGGAAAATTAAATTTGATTCCTGGCTTAATTGCCTTGTTTTGGTTCTAGTTGTTGGTAAATTGCAATCTCATTCATTGAATCAAAAGATGGGCAGCACAGAATATTTAAAATTGAAAGCCTACCACATTAGCGTTAAAAAAGGGTGACTCTGTGGCTAAGGAAAACACTTGAAATGCAATTGATATGTAAAATTCATGAACTCTTTTACAGATGTATAATAACCCAATATATAATAACCCAAAGAGAAAATACGCAACTCATTGCCTCATTACCAACATAATCTTATTCCTTACACGTACCTCAAAATTAAGAGCACTTGCCCTTCTTAATACAAGTAAAGCCCTTTAGTTGGTTCGGCAATGGAGATGATCAGACAGCAGGTGGGGAATGGGGTGTCGTGTGAGAAGATAGTGCAGTTAGGGAGAAGGTTAGTGATAAAGAGGAGAGCATTGTTTGCACTGCTCAATAAAATGGACTCGGGCTGGAATTGGTTTTGTAGCATGATGCAGATCTTCTCCTTTCTGATCAGACACATGATACACACTGAGCCCACAATGCTCTAGTGGTGGCAGGAGCCCTTCCTATCAAGAATTCCTGCCAACATTTCCTTCTTTTTTTTTTAAGTGAGATAAAAGACTGCAGATGTTGTAATCTGGAGCACAAGGCAAACTGCTGGAGGAATTCCGTGCATTAGGCAGCATCTGTGGAGTGAAATGGACAATTGATCATCTGGCTTGATATGTTTCCTCTGGACTGAACGAATGGAGAGGAGATATCCAGTATGAAGGGATTGGGACAGAGGGTGGAGGACGGGGAGGGCAAGACGTGGCATGCAATAGGTGGATCCGGGTGAGGAAGGGGGACTGAGTTAGGTGCAGGAGAGGGGTAAATAAACCCTTTTTTAAAAATCTATTATTTGGATAATAGATATTGCCTAGCTTCTCATCCTATCCTCCCCCTGTCAGTTACTTCCCACTTGCATCCGAGACACCTCACATGCCCTTCAACTCTTTAATAACATTCAATCTCTAGGTTTTCATTTCCTCATCTTCCCAATGGACGTCCTGTCCCTCTACACCTCCAGCCCGCACCAGGAAATTCTCAAGGACCTCCCTATTTTCCTCCAACAAAGACCCAATCAAATTCCCTCTCCTCCGTCTGCCGGAACATGTCCCCACCCTCCACAAGTTCTCTTTTGACTTATTTCGCTTTTTCCAAATTAAAGGTATAGCCATGGGCACTCCGATGGCCCCAGCTATGCCTAACATTTTGTTGGTTATGTTGATCAGTCCTTGTTGCAGGCTTACCCAGGCACCATCCCCCAAGTCTTTCCCCGCCACATTGACCACTACATCGTGGCTGACTCCTGCACCTGTGCTGACCTTGCAGGTTTCATTATCTTCACCATTAACTTACACCCTGCCCTTATATTTACCTGGACTATCTCTGGCACCTCTCTCTCCTTTCTTGATCTCTCTTTCTCCATCACAGGGGTCAGATTATCGACTGACATCTACAATAAACCTACCAACTCCGACAGTTATCTGAAGGTGGTTACCATGTTTACTAAAGTACTTCCTCCTACCCTGCCTATTGCAAAGATGCTATTCCTTACTCTCAATTCCTCAGTCTCTGCCACATCTGCTCCTGTGATGAGACTTTCCATTCTGGGACATCTGAGATGTCTCCTTTCTGTAGTAGATGTGTTCTCCCCTTCTGTCATAGATGGATCCCTCAACCATGTCTCCTCCATCTACCATAGTTCAGCACTTGCTCCCACTCCAACCATGATTGAGTTCCACTGGTCCTCATCTTTCAACCCACCAACCCCCGCATCCAACACATCATACTCTGACATTTCCGTCTCCTCCAACATGATCCCACCACTGCTCATATCTAAACATCTCCACAACTTTCCGCCTTCTGCAGAGACTGCTCGCTCCACAAGTCCTTTGTTCACTCTTACCTTTCCACACAAACCACGCCTTCCTGGGTACTTATCCCTGGAAGAAGGTGATGTAACACCTGTCCCTATACCCCTCTGTCACCTCTAGCCAGGAACCCCAGCAGTCTTTCCAGGTAAGACAGATGTTGATGTGCTCCTCTTCTAACCTCATCTACTGCATCCGGCGTTCCCGATGTGGCCTCCTGTACCAAGACTAAGCGTAGACTTGGCGACCATTTTGCTGAACACTAGCGCTTGGTCGGTCCACCACGGACTACACGATATCCCGTTCGCTAACTATTTTAACTCCCCTTCCCATTCCTACATCTGTCCTGAGCCTCCGTTGTCAGAGCGAGGTCACATGTAAACTGGAGGAACAGCACCTAAAATACACTCAACTGTATGAACATTGAATTCTCTAACCTCTAACAAATCTCACTTAATTCCTCCTTTCTCCCCCACATACATCCTCCTTCCCTCCCCCCCCATTTCCCACCTATTTCTCCCCTCCATTACCTACCCCCCCTCCCCCCCGCCCCGCTACTTTCCTCCCTCAAGCTTCACAATCTGCAACTCTTCAAACTTGCCGTACACCTTCCGCACTTATATCTGGCCTTTGATCCAACCATCTGCCTATCAAAAGCTCCTTTTGCCCCTTTGTCCATCTATTAACTGCTACACTTTGTACTGTCTCTCTGCTTTTCCAGCTTTCTTTGTCCCCACCCCCCCCTCCACACACAATCAGTCTGAGGAAAGTCTTGAGCCGAAACATCACCTATCCATGTTCCCCAGAGGTGCTGCCTGACGTATTACTCGAGTGCTTCATGTCCTGTTGAACCCCTGCAACAAGCCTTAATGATCTATGTCTACCAATGAATTCATGCACAGCTATGATACCATTTTGAAAGTCCAATTTGTGTCATTGCAATGCATTGTCCATGCAATCTGATTCACTCTCTCATGCAGGATAGGGGAACAGAATGCACTGGATGAATGCACTGCAACACACTTGCTTGGTGCAACTTTCATGTTTAAGAAAAATCTGCAGATGCTGGAAAAATCGAAGGTAGACAGAAATGCTCGAGAAACTCAGCGGGTGACAGCATCTATGGAGAGAAGAAATAGGCGATGTTTCGGGTCGAGACCCTTCAGACTGATGTCGGGGGGGGCGGGAAAATGAAAGGAAGAGGCGCTGACTAGGCTTGTGGGAGAGCTGGGAAGGGGAGGGGAAGGAGGGAGAAAGCAAGGACTATCTGAAATTGGAGAAGTCAATGTTCATACCGCTGGGGTGTAAACTTTCCTAATCGATTTATCCACCCTTTCAAAATAACATATACATTCTAAGCAACTTCTATGTTAACTTAATATGTATTTAGTGTTGCCCATAATTTATGTTTAAGTTTTTAGATTTTCTTTTAAGAGGTCATTTACTTTAATGAGAATTAGCAAATATCTTTCCTTTTTGTTCCAGATTAGAGGAAGTCAAATGCAACATGCAGTAGTTGTCAAAACCAAGAGTGGATTTTGTTTCTAAATCTGTACATTGCCTTTGTGTCCACAGGGAAGTAGCATTCTTTCACAAATGATTTATTTCCTTGCAAGTGACACTGATTAATGCACAGAGGGTCTGAGAATGTAAAAGCAGAGCAGCTGATTATACAATGTATACTGGGTAGCTGCTTAAAACAGGAAACCAGGGTTTTTGCTGACTCTCCACCCATTTCACAAATCTTTATAGATATTTGGGTATTAGGAGTCTAATTGTCCGAGATTAATAGTCTAGTAAATCTGATAATCTGCCTCCACCAGAGTCCCAAAGATGCAGAATTTACTTTTCAAAGGCTATACTTTTAAGGATAATTTCTATAGTCTGTGACTGGAGAAATTATGTACTAAAGAGTAAGGTCTCACCTGGGCAATGGGCAGGTGCTGTAGACCTGCACGGGAAGGTAGACACTCCCGCCCCCATGAGTCTCGGGCAGATGGGGCTCATCAGCCTGGGAAGGCAGTCCATCAGGAGAGGGAAAACTCTGATCTAAAGCCTCCACTGCCTTGTGGCCATATCCAGTCATGGAAAAGGCTCCAGGAGTAAACCTCAAGAAAATCCGGAGTCGGAGCCCCTAAGGTAGTTCATCATTGTCTACAACCTCGCTCTGGCAGCTCCTGTGACGGCACTGGTGCCAAACTGTAATGGCCCTGCTGTCCCTTTGGATCGATCAGCGACGTGGAGAGGGGGGACGTGCTGCATGGGCAACAGCCTGTCCTCCATATGACATTGCCCAGGCTTGCATCCAACCAGGATGCATCACCCATGGTCAGTCATGACCGAGAGGGGCCTCCTACTACTACTACTACTGCTACTTATTTCAATGAACCAATACTTGAGAGAATTTAGAAGATAAAGAGATGATCTTATTGAAAAGTATAATATTCTGATGGAGTTAAACAAAGTTGAATACTGTTGGTATTTAAAGCAAAGGTGACAATGTTACAGAGTAAATGGCCATCTGTTTACGATGGAGATTTGAAGGAATTTCTCCTCTCAGATTGTTGTAAATCTTTGCAGTTCTCTACCTCTTAGAACTGTGGTGGTTAGATCATTGAATACTTTCATGATTGGCATTGTCAGATTGTTCTCTATCATGAGTTGAATTAGGTGAAACATGCAGAAAGCAAAGCTGTGGCCAAGATCACATCTGTCATGATTTTATTGAATTGTGGAGCTAACACAGGTGCCACATGTCCTAATCCTGCTCCTATTTCGTATATTGCTTGTGCAGAGGACAAGCAATGTCAAATTCACTTTTTTTTTCACTAACATTTGGAAAATGATCTGAGTGAAGCCTAATGACCTTCTTTGTTTTGGCACATAGTGGAATTGTTCCTTTGTCCTTCCTGCACTCCTCCTTTGCATTTCCTCAGTGCATACATCATTCTTCAGCTGAAAGGACAGGTACCAGGTCTCAAGCTCCCAAAAGTCTGCCGATGATAATTCGGTCCAGCTTCTGGGAAATGCATAGAACGAGCTTGAGATTTTATTTTAACCTTTCATGCCTGGTTGGCTAGTTAGGGAAGTCAGCAAGTAATGCAGTCTGAAGAAGGGTTTCGGCCCGAAACGTTGCCTATTTCCTTCGCTCCATAGATGCTGCTGCACCCGCTGAGTTTCTCCAGCTTTTTTGTGTACCTTCGATTTTCCAGCATCTGCAGTTCCTTCTTAAACACAGTAATGCAGATGATATACTTTTAGATAAAGTGTACTTGCTTCTTACAAGCAAGTCACCTTCCTACTCTTTGCATTTCAATCTAAACAGGTTTGATTAGGTTCAGCATTAATTGATCAAATGTTTACTGTTACAAAAATGGTTGCAAACTCCTAGCTCAGGGATGACTAAGATACATTGCATCAAATTTCTTTTAATTGGCTGGCCTTAGTATGTGTCTCTAGATAATGCCCAAAATACCTTATTTATCATCAGTTTCTTGTTTTCCCTGCAGTTTTTCGACTGGTTTATCTCGCAACTTTCAAATATAAGGGGTAATGGGCCCAACTTTATCATAACTGTGACCAAAGAGAATTCTATCTGTGGTATTTTTCCAGCATCTCCTTACTTTTTCATCGGAACATTACATAATCTGATTTCCTTTTGCCTTTACCCTCAGAACTTTGCTTTCTTTCATTATTTCTCCTGGTGTGCAGACAGTTTATAATGCTTTCTTCAGTATATCATCGCAAGTCTGAGGTGATCTTGCTTCATTTCCTTTATCTCAGCCTCTTCTTTTTCCCTGCCCTTGCATTGGTTCTCTTTTTTCATTCTTTGTTTTTATTTTTCTCTGGTTTTCAATGTTACCTTTTCTCAGTCTTTTTTCGTCAGCTTTCCATTTTGTCCTTGTTTTTTGTCTTCAGTTTTATTCTATTCCATTTTCTGCGGCATGTTTTGAGTGGCACCATTGCTGTTGTGAGGGAAAGGGGAAATGAAATAATGTTAATGGATTTATTCCTGAATCTATGGCTGTGAGTTTATTAGGTCCTGAAACAAAACAAAGGCAGGTGGGTGAAATGGAAAAAGGAAAATAGCCAAATCTAACCAGGTGGAGGTGGGTAGAGACTGCTGCTGGATGGTAATGAATGCGGACACCAGGGCTATAAGAGCTGGAAGTTGATGTGAGAGGCTGTTGACAATGGGATTCGTTAAGGGAGGATGGAATGGCAGATTATAGACAATAGGTGCAGGAGTAGGCCATTTGGCCCTTCGAGCCAGCACCGCCATTCAATGTGATCATGGCTGATCATCCCCAATCAGTACCCCGTTCCTGCCTTCTCCCCATATCCCCTGACTCCGCTATTTTTAAGAGCCCTATCTAGCTCTCTCTTGAAAGCATCCAGAGAACCAGCCTCCACCGCCCTCTGAGGCAGAGAATTCCACAACTCACCACTCTCCTTGGCAGGTGTGTTGAAAGAGTTCCTAAAAGGTTGTTCAAGTATATTAAAAGTAAAAGAAGAAACTGGGAGAGCATAGGTCCCCTTAAGGATCAGTGGGAGCATCTATGTGTGGGAGCACCCAAGATGAATAAGGTCTTAAGTGTCTACTTCTTATCTGTATTTACTCTAGAGAATGTCATGAAAGTTAGGGAATTGACAGAAGACGATAGTGATGTCCTGAAAACTATCGACATATACCATTTAAGAGGTATTGACAGTTATGAGATTCTTCTTCTTCTTTGCTAGAATTTAGAAGATTGAGGGGGGATCTTATAGAAACTTACAAAATTCTTAAGGGGTTGGACAGGCTAGATGCAGGAAGATTGTTCCCGATGTTGGGGAAGTCCAGAACAAAGGTCACAGTTTGGGGATAAGGGGGAAGTCTTTTAGGACCGAGATGAGAAAAACATTTTTCACACAGAGAGTGGTAAATCTGTGGAATTCTCTGCCACAGAAGGTAGTTGAGGCCAGTTCATTGGCTATATTTAAGAGGGAGTTAGATGTGGCCCTTGTGGCTAAAGGGATCGGGGTGTGTAGAGAAGGCGGGTACAGGATACTGAATCGGATGATCAGCCATGATCATACTGAATGGCGGTGCAGGCTTGAAGGGCGGAATGGCCTACTCCTGCACCTATTTTCTATGTTTCTGTCATGTCTTTTAGACCTGCAGCTCCGTTGAGGCGAGCCAGGCCAACGTGTCATCGTCCAGGTCCATCAGACCTCGTTCACCATTCGGTGACCGGTGTTTGGGGCAACTGGTGACTTTGTGCTACACTGTCTGTGTTGGGTCCCCACACTCGCAGGAGGTGCTGTCCACGAGGCCCCACCTCTTCATTGCTTCTCCATAGCGTCTGACGCCTGTCCTTAAGCGGTTGAGGGTTGTGTGGGAACAATTTGCTGGGACCCTGGTGGAGAATTTTATTTCTTCCTGTGCCCTGCGTGAAGTACTGCAAGATTGGAGAGTAGTTAATGTAGCGGCAGATTTTTCAAATCTTTCAGGAAATTAATTCCCTAGCCACTAATTGGGTGAGACGGGATAAGGGGAATATCTTCGGTACGCATGCAAGCTGCCCCAGAGACCTTCAGAGCTTCTCCTTTCATAAAGCTTCAGCACACAGTCTTTTAATGAATATTTTCTTTATTGTAGATATAAAACAGTAAGATACATCCAAGGTTTTCCGACTTGTTCCGACAATCTTCTTCGAACTCCAGCTCATTACTTCAGATACTAGAAAACTCCTCGTGTCTCCATGCTTCACATGATCTTGACATGTGGCTTGACATGCTCGACATGTGGCTTGACATGTTCGAAGGATTAACCTTCTCCCTCTTCACTCCAAAACTAATCTAACCAACTAAACTACCACGCAAGCAGTTAAGCTGCATAAACACGCCCAAAGACACGTCATAAATCCCACCCACATTATAACGGGCAGTCTAAAATTTAAAGGAACATGCCATCCACAATGACATGCAAAACAGGCCAAATGGCCACTACATACCAGCCCCTAATTGTTCCGAATACATAATGAGGCAATTACCAATAAACATCAAAAAAGTGGCCATAAAGGCTTAACATACATCAAAATCAAAATCAAAAGATCAGGGAATAGAACCCTGTAGCTCCTCGTCGGGAAATCAAACCCCGATCTCCCGCGTGCTAGGCGTGGATACTAACCAGTATTCTGTCTTTACTTTGTGTACTAGTCATGTATCTACTATTTATTTCATTCCCCTTACATGTTTTTCCTCTACCTGCTACATTTTTGTAAGGTGTCCTTGAGACTCTTGAAAGGCGCCCATAAATAAAATTTATTATTATTATTATTAACGAGGAAAAAATAGCATGCACTATATATCTGCAATCACAATTCTTTATCGACTCTTCCATCTTTGCTTTCGCCTTCTAGAAGCAAGCACAACTTAGTTATTGGTCTTATTAAAACATTGTTTTTTGTTTTCAGTCGCACCATACGCACCAAACCCTGAACATCAGGCATGATTTCTAGTATTCTTCCCATTAACCAAGAACCTCGAGATGCTGTAGAGTCAGCCACCAACACAATGTCGCCTGGAACAACGTTCCTTTTAATCCTTAGCCATCGTTGTCGTTCTTGAATTAAAGGCAAATACTCTTGTATCCATCTCCTCCAAAAAAGGTTTGCCATATATTGTACTTGCTTCCATCTACGTTTCATATACAAATCCTCTTTTACAAAAAGCCCAGGTGGAAGTGTTGGATTGGTTTTCAGCAGAAGAATATGATTTGGTGTGAGTACTTCCAGGTCATTAGGATCATCAGAACTTTTCGTAATAGGTCGATCGTTTAAAATCGCCTCAATTTCACAAAACAGAGTTTGTAACCCTTCATCATCCAAAATTTGTTGACTAAGAACGGAGCGCAGCACATTTCGTACTATACGAATTAATCATTCCAAATACCGCCATGATGGGAACCCATTGGAGGATTAAAGTTCCATTTTATGCCTTGTTGAAGCATAGTATATTGGATTTTATCCTGATTTAAGTCTTTGAGTGCCTTTTTTAGTTCCCTATCCGCTCCAACGAAATTTGAACCATTATCCGATCTTAACGAAGTAACTTGACCCCGTCGACAAATAAATCTCCTTAATGCTTGAATACATGAGTCCGTGTTGAGTGTAGATGCAACTTCAAGATGTACCGCTCTACTTGCCATACAAGTGAAGATCACACCATATCTTTTCACAAGGCTACGTCCTCTCTTAACCTCCATAGGACCAAAATAATCCACCCCCACATCCGTGAATGGAGGTTTGTCTGGAGTGATCCTCTCCACAGGCAAGTCTGCCATCTTCTGTATACCAAGTTTCCCACGCTCTCGCGTGCATATGATGCAATTTTTTATTATCTTTCTTGCTGCTGAATTAGCCCTGGTAACCCAATATTTTTTACGAAGTTGGGATAGCATGTAATTTCTTCCTCCATGCCCAATTTGTTCATGAATATGCCGTAATAATAATGTCGTTATGTAAAAGTCCTTAGCGAGAATGATAGGACGTTTCATTTCTTCAGGCATTGCCAATCTGTTTAGGCGCCCACCCATCCGCAGAAGATCTTCCCAGATTGGGTCGAGCTTATACAATTGACTACTTCTTTTTACCCCCTCTACTCCAGCTTGCAATGTTAATATCTCTTCTTTGTATTTCTGTCTTTGACAGAAAGAAATGATCGCATTTTCTGCTTTGAGGAGATCATCAAGACATAGACTATGCGAAGCTTCAAAAACTTGCATCTGGACTTTGATCTCCTTTTCCCTTTCCTCAGGATTCTCCTCCAAGATACTTTCTGTTATTTGTTTCTTTTCCCGAATCTTCATCAACAATCTTGTATTTATTTTAAGAAACCAGGCTACCGATGTTATCAATTTATTCCATGA
Source organism: Amblyraja radiata (assembly GCF_010909765.2). Taxonomy (NCBI): domain Eukaryota; kingdom Metazoa; phylum Chordata; class Chondrichthyes; order Rajiformes; family Rajidae; genus Amblyraja; species Amblyraja radiata. The sequence continues at coordinate 1,988,217 of NC_045959.1, read as the reverse complement.
TGAAAAGTGGGTAATTAAATTATTCACGGTGTCATACGAGTTTTTTTCAATCACATTCACCGAAATGTTTTGTTTAATTTCCGGATCTTTTGTAGAGATTTCAAATCCGAGTTCAAGCTTTGGCCATTCTCTACTTGGCTTACTAAGAAACTTTGGCCCATTGATCCATCTCTTGTTATTAAGAAAGCAATTTGCTGTTGTCCCCTAGAGGCTTCATCCGCAGGATTTTCCTTTGTATTAACATATCTCCATTGAGAAACATTAGTAGCTCCTAGTACAAAGGAAACTCTATTTGCAACAAATGTCATAAAACATTTGTTTTCATTGTTAATGTATTTCAAAACCGTACTGCTATCGGTCCAGAAGGTAGATTCTTCCAGTTGAAATTGCAGTTCCTTTCTCAGCATTATGTCAATTTTAACAGCTAAGACTGCTGCTGTAAGTTCCATTCTGGGAATCGTCATTTGCTTCATTGGTGCTACTCTGGCTTTTCCCATTAAGAATGCAACATGCACTCTTTTGTTTACATTTTGTAGTCTTAAGTATGAAACAGTCCCATAACCACTTTCGCTGGCATCCGAAAAGTAATGCAGTTGTGCATTTCCGATTTTACCAAAGGTTTTAGGCTTTATACACCGATCTAACTTAAACTTTGAAATTTTGTGGAGGTCTTTTAACCATTCTGCCCAACTGTGCGAGGATGTTTGAGTTATACTCTCATCCCAACCAAGTTTTTCTCTACACAGATTCTGTAAAATTAACTTGGCTAGCAGTGTAAATGGTGCAAGAAATCCCAAAGGATCGTATACTGAACCAATCACAGATAAGATACCCCTTCTTGTGCATGGTCATTCCTGAATCGACAATTTAAACTTAAACACATCTGTTTCCACGCACCAGTGCAGTCCCAGTGCCCTTTCCATTGGCAAGTTGTCTTTGTCTAAATCCAACTCCTTGGTTTCTTCTGCTCTGTCATCTGGTGGAATGCTTTCCAAAACAGCACGACTGTTGCTGACCCGCTTGGTAAGTACAAATCCTCCCTTATTGCAGAGAGAGGTTAGGTGTTTCACCATTTGAATTGCCTCTAACTCAGTAGATATGGATTTTAGGCAATCGTCCACGTAAAAATTATTTATCAAAGTGGAAATTACCTCCTCTGGGAAATAATCTTTATTATCCTCTGCGGTTTTCCTCAAAGCGAAATTCGCACAACTTGGAGATGACACTGCTCCGAAAAGATGTACTTTCATTCAGTAATCAACAAGGTCTTGTTGCACATCCCCTTCAGGCCACCATAAGAATCACAGGTAATCAATAAGTTTACCAGTTACTTTCACTTGATGAAACATTGATCTGATATCAGCCATCAAAGCTATCGGTTCTTGCCTAAATTTGATGAGAACTCCAATGAGCGAGTTAGTAAGGTCTGGACCTTGCAGTAGTTCACTGTTAAGCGATGTCCCTTTAAAGACTGCCGCGCAGTCAAAGACCACCCTCAATGTCCCTTTCTTCGAGTGGTACACCCCATGGTGCGGAATATACCAGATCTCTCCATCATCTCGATATAGTTGATTCGTTGGTATCCTTTCGGCATAATCATTATTAATCATATTCTGTAAGAAGGATGTATATTCCTCTTGAAATTTCGTGTTCTTAACAAACTTACGTTTCAAACCTTGAATACGCTGTTCAGCCATATAACGATTATTCGGTAAATTAACACTTTCTTGCTTGAAAGGTAAACCCAAACAATAATGTCCATTTTTCATCTTAACTGAATGGTTCATAATATCTAAGAATTTTAATTCTTCTCTAGACATTTCTTCATATTCCTGGCTGGTACTTTCATTGAAGTCATGGTTATATTGCTTCATTAACAGCTTTTCCAATTTACCTGTAGATATTTGGTTAACAGCAACAGCACGGCAATTCATTTTGCTGGTGCTTTCCTTATTCTTACACAAGGAGCCATAGATAACCCATCCTAGTAGGGTCTTCATAGCATACGGTCCATCCCCTTGGCTCCTAATTATCTGTACAGGTTCTAATGCTCTCAGAGCATTCGTTCCAATAAGTAAGTCAATATCAGAATTTATCTTCGATATTTTGACATATTTCAGGCCATTGCTGTAAGTCTTCACATCTGGGTACATTTTGACGACCAACAGGCATTGTTTCATGTGTGAAAAACTCTGAAATTGGAATAAAATTATCTTCATCCAAACTGGATATCTCCATATTTGTTATATAATAACTATGGTAATCCTTTTCTTTATTCATGGTACGCGTTTGAATTTTAACTTTCTCTCCAGTTATGTCCAACCTTCTCATCAAATTCTCTGCAAAAAGTAGCTGAACTTCCATGATCCAGAAATGCAAATGTTTGCAACACTACATTAGTTTCCCTATTTCTCACTTGTACTGGTAAAATAGAGAAAATGCATGCTTTCTCTCCGGCCCCAATATGTGCAGTTACTTGAGGCGAGGTGATAGCATTAACATCCGCTGACTCCTTTTTCTGCTCAGTAAGATCTGGCTCTTTCTTTACAGTATGAAGCACATCAGGATGATTCTGCTTACATTTGTCACAAATTATTGGGCACTTACAGTCTTTTACCATGTGCCCCTTCTTTAAACATCCATAGCAGATTCCATTCCATTTTAAAAAGTCCATCTTTTTTTCATATTTCTTGTCTTTAAATTTACGACACCATCTTATGGTATGACCTACTTCATCACAAAATGGACAAAATTCGTTCTTTCTGGTCGGTGCATCCTCTTTGGCACCACCCAACACCTTCTCAGGTATTATATTGGTAGCAAAATTGCTTTTCTTAGGCCCTGTCTTTTGTTTAGTTTTGACATAGGTAGAACCCTTATAAATTGCAAGTGGCTTGGCTTCTTCAATAATCCCGTTGCATGAATCTGACATGTACCGTACTTCTCTTTCTAAAAATTCCACCAGATCTGGTAGTCTGGCTACTTGTTTGCTCTTATCTCGTAATTTACCAGCCCTATCTCTCCACTTTTCTCTCATTCTTCTGGGCAACTTGTTAATGATGATTCTCATATTACTTGAAAGATTAATTTCCTCCATGTAGCCAAGATTTTTCATCGAGCTGCAACATCTTCTCAGAAATATTGCATATTCATTCAATTTATCCACATCTTCTGGCTTGATCTCTTTCCAAGCATGGGCCTTTTCAATGTATGCATTCGCAATCCTCTGTTCATCACCAAAACGTTCCTTTAGTAATCTTCTCGCCTTATTATAGCCCTGGTTGCGTAGCTCCATCCTTCGATATTTTGACATATTTCAGGCCATTGCTGTAAGTCTTCACATCTGGGTACATTTTGACGACCAACAGGCATTGATTCATGTGTGAAAACCTCTGAAATTGGAATAAAATTATCTTCATCCAAACTGGATATCTCCATATTTGTTATATAATAACTATGGTAATCCTTTTCTTTATTCATGGTACGCGTTTGAATTTTAACTTTCTCTCCAGTAATGTCCAACCTTCTCATCAAATCTGACAACTTTCCACAAGCTCCTTCACACTTCCTTTTGTGTACTTCACCAGAAATCGTAAGCGCTCCTTTTCATCCTTAACTTTCGTCTCTAATACCTCTTCTATGGCTCTTACGAAAGTTTCATACCCCAAAGGATCTCCACCATAGGTAGGAATTTCAACTGGTGGCAGAATGAGAGAGGTATTTTGTCGAGCTATAATCTCGTTGAATTCCGATTGCTTATTCAACAGTGCCAATAGACCAACCTGATTCTCTTCTCCTTGGTCCACTGGTCCATCTCGAGTTTGTACGGATGTTCCCATAGTAGCTAGTTTCGGTCTAGCACCCATTTGCTGAGCTGAAGGTTCACTCAACCTATTTAAGTTTTCCAATCCAAGGTATCCTGTGGACTTTGACCGTGGAATCGATCCAACTGCCAATTCTCTCTGAGCAGTTTTGGCCCCCATTAAGCGAGTGTGTATTTCGAGTCTTTACGTGGCTCGTCCACGGAGAAACTCCCACCAGTAGCGAAAACCACAGGACCAAGGATTGGGCCCGCAGTCTGGGCAGGCTCGATCTTATAGCTGACTCGATCGTGATGATTCAGTATGAATAGGACAATTTGGAAATTTATCGCTCACCAAGCATGGAAGACCACCACCGCAAGGGTGACGGAACTGAGCCGACCATTCGAGAGGCTAGTGGCTAGTGTGTTTGTCCAGGTAGCCGTCTTTTTTACATCATCTGATGTGTCATTGTGCCCTCCAACTGTTAGTGTTAGGGTTTGGGGGGGTTTCCCCCCCCCCCCCCCCCGACAGTATGCCCATTATTGATCGTTGAAGATCCGCAAAATGTCCAATGTAAGGGCAATTGTGAGATCCGCCAAATTTTTTGCAAAGGATTTGTACTTTTCTATCTTCAGGTATTCCATCAGGGTGTCGTTCCAATCGTGCCATTTTCCTCGAGCACCCATTACGAATCCAAAGAATTTGATCGTCGTCCCTTTAGTCACTTCGGCAATCTGTCCCCTCAGATGCTCATATTTCTCGGTCTTCTCCTTCCACGCACGCTCCAGTTCCATATTGTTGCTCTCGTACCTCACTATCACATCGACCACTGCCACTTCCTGCCCTTTGACAAAGATCAAGTCGGGCTTCTATAGTCTTCCATCCTCCGTTCTGAACCTCGGTTCGATGTGTACAGCCCATCCGTGCTTAGCAACCTGCGCCTTCAGTTTGTCCATGATCTTATTATGGCACTTAATCCGTGCGTTTTTGACTGCGAGACATTGTCCGGAGATGTGTGCCAATGTTTAGTTGGCCATTGCACACCTTCTGCACAGTTTGGCCATGTTGGGGCGGCCGTATGAAATGGTGCATCTTGTGGGGTATAAGTTGCACCTCAGTAGCAATCTCTTAATGAATAGAGACTGTTTCATTTTATGATGTCCATACAGCCATGTGTTGGATGTCGGGTCGTTCTTGTAGTAGTGGATGCCGGGGCCCTGGGCCAAAAGCTTGGTCCATTTTTCGAACTCCCATTTGCGCCATTCCGCATATTTGTTTACGGGTTTGGCGTTTCCTTCAGTTCCGGGTGTACTTTCTTCCATTTCCCAAATGGTTGAGAGGCCCTCCTCTTCGTTGTCATTCGATTGAGCGGGTTCGAGAAATTCTTCTATTTCTCTTAGCACTTTGAGGTTTCTCAGTTTGTTTATGTGCTCCACGTTGTTATTACCTCGGAACTGGAACGATGCCGAGATGACTGCATCTTCTGATTTTTCTAGGGACTCGAGTTTCCGGATAATTGCAGATGGAATTTGTACTTCGAGTTTTGGTAATCCGAGGCCCCCGTCCTTGTTTTTGGAATATAGTATTCCATCTGTTGTGTCAGCAGGGAGATGTAGTATTTCTTTCACTGCCTTCTTAATGATATTGTCCAGTTTTATGACGGTGTTTTGTGATGCTTCCGTGAGGATAAGGTGGTAGTAAATCCTCGGAATCATATGCGTTTTTAGGATTTCGAGTTGCTGTGTCGGCTTGAGTTCTGCCTCTTTCAGACTCGTAATCCACGTGTTCTGTTTTACCGACCAGTTGTCCTCAGTTACTCCTGCCCATCGGTCTATTCGCGCTCCCAGATATTTCTCGAGCTCGCCCGGTTCGATGTGGTTCACCGGTTCACCATTGATTTTCCACTTTTCCCGGGTGTTGTAGAGGAACGTTTTCTTGTATGGTCTACAGTGGAAACCGGCCGTTTTTTTGATATTTATTTGTAGACCTGTGTTCTGGCAGAAATTCTGCAGGATTTTCATATTGGCCGTCATTCCTGCGTAGGAGTCGCTGAGGAATGCTATGTCGTCGGCAAATGCGAGCGAAGAACAGCTGATTCTCCTGTTCTTATGTGTTAGCGTGACACCCATCTGTGCCTGTTCCAATGTGCATATCAGGGGGTCCATAGTATTGTTGAATAACAGTGGTGAGAGTGGGTCGCCTTGTTTGACTCTCCTTTTAATGGGTATGGGCTCTGTTGCGGTCTTGTCACCCTCTATCACCGTTGTGTTGCCGGTATAGAGACTCTGCACTAGGTGAATGAACCTGTTCGGTATACCCATCCTCTTGAGTCCAACTGTGAGCGTTTTGTGACCGATGGAGTCGAATGCCTTTGCCAGGTCTACAAAGACTACCGCCAATTCCTTTCTGTTGCTCTTTGCCCCCTTCATGATATTTTCTAGGATCGCAATGTTTTCATTGCATCCTGGGGTGGCCGCTATAAATCCCTTCTGGCGAGGGTTAAGCGTTACTGCTTCCGACAGTCTCTTCGCGATGATTTTTGTGAAGAGCCGGAGCAACATCGGCCCGATTGTGATGGGCCTCCAGTTGTCGATGTTCTTGAGGAGTTCTGCATCCTCCGTTTTAGGAATTAGCACAGTCCGACTCCTTTTCAGGGCTGTTGGTACGAATGCCAATTTCTGCCATAGAGAGAAGAGGCGAGGTATTAGTGTCACATCCTGACCCATGATGTTTTCAAGGTGTTCCACCTTCATTCCGTCCAGTCCCGCTGCACTTTTCGTATTCATCGAGCTTATCGTCTTTTCGACCTCTTCTAGCTCAATGGCTTCCATTAGCCGGTTTATGTCTGTGGCGCCATTATACGGTGCCATTGGCAAGTTGTCTTTGTCTAAATCTAACTCCTTGGTTTCTTCTGCTCTGTCATCTGGTGGAATGCTTTCCAAAACAGCAAGACTTGCTGACCCGCTTGGTAAGTACAAATCCTCCCTTATGGCAGAGAGAGGTTAGGTGTTTCACCATTTGAATTGCCTCTAACTCAGTAGATATGGATTTTAGGCAATCGTCCACGTAAAAATTATTTATCAAAGTGGAAATTACCTCCTCTGGGAAATAATCTTTATTATCCTCTGCGGTTTTCCTCAAAGCGAAATTCGCACAACTTGGAGATGACACTGCTCCAAAAAGATGTACTTTCATTCGGTAATCAACAAGGTCTTGTTGCACATCCCCTTCAGGCCACCATAAGAATCACAGGTAATCAATAAGTTTACCAGTTACTTTCACTTGATGAAACATTGATCTGATATCAGCCATCAAAGCTATCGGTTCTTGCCTAAATTTGATGAGAACTCCAATGAGCGAGTTAGTAAGGTCTGGACCTTGCAGTAGTTCACTGTTAAGCGATGTCCCTTTAAAGACAGCCGCGCAGTCAAAGACCACCCTCAATGTCCCTTTCTTCGAGTGGTACACCCCATGGTGCGGAATATACCAGATCTCTCCATCATCTCGATATAGTTGATTCGTTGGTATCCTTTCGGCATAATCATTATTAATCATATTCTGTAAGAAGGATGTATATTCCTCTTGAAATTTCGTGTTCTTAACAAACTTATGTTTCAAACCTTGAATACGCTGTTCAGCCATATAACGATTATTCGGTAAATTAACACTTTCTTGCTTGAAAGGTAAATCCAAACAATAATGTCCATTTTTCATCTTAACTGAATGGTTCATAATATCTAAGAATTTTAATTCTTCTCTAGACATTTCTTCATATTCCTGGCTGGTACTTTCATTGAAGTCATGGTTATATTGCTTCATTAACAGCTTTTCCAATTTACCTGTAGATATTTGGTTAACAGCAACAGCACGGCAATTCATTTTGCTGGTGCTTTCCTTATTCTTACACAAGGAGCCATAGATAACCCATCCTAGTAGGGTCTTCATAGCATACGGTCCATCCCCTTGGCTCCTAATTATCTGTACAGGTTCTAATGCTCTCAGAGCATTCGTTCCAATAAGTAAGTCAATATCAGAATTTATCTTCGATATTTTGACATATTTCAGGCCATTGCTGTAAGTCTTCACATCTGGGTACATTTTGACGACCAACAGGCATTGTTTCATGTGTGAAAACCTCTGAAATTGGAATAAAATTATCTTCATCCAAACTGGATATCTCCATATTTGTTATATAATAACTATGGTAATCCTTTTCTTTATTCATGGTACGCATTTGAATTTTAACTTTCTCTCCAGTAATGTCCAACCTTCTCATCAAATTCTCTGCAAAAAGTAGCTGAACTTCCATGATCCAGAAATGCAAATGTTTGCAACACTACATTAGTTTCCCTATTTCTCACTTGTACTGGTAAAATAGAGAAAATGCATGCTTTCTCTCCGGCCCCAATATGTGCAGTTACTTGAGGCGAGGTGATAGCATTAACATCCGCTGACTCCTTTTTCTGCTCAGTAAGATCTGGCTCTTTCTTTACAGTATGAAGCACATCAGGATGATTCTGCTTACATTTGTCACAAATTATTGGGCACTTACAGTCCTTTACCATGTGCCCCTTCTTTAAACATCCATAGCAGATTCCATTCCATTTTAAAAAGTCCATCTTTTTTTCATATTTCTTGTCTTTAAATTTACGACACCATCTTATGGTATGACCTACTTCATCACAAAATGGACAAAATTCGTTCTTTCTGGTCGGTGCATCCTCTTTGGCACCACCCAACACCTTCTCAGGTATTATATTGGTAGCAAAATTGCTTTTCTTAGGCCCTGTCTTTTGTTTAGTTTTGACATAGGTAGAACCCTTATAAATTGCAAGTGGCTTGGCTTCTTCAATAATCCCGTTGCATGAATCTGACATGTACCGTACTTCTCTTTCTAAAAATTCCACCAGATCTGGTAGTCTGGCTACTTGTTTGCTCTTATCTCGTAATTTACCAGCCCTATCTCTCCACTTTTCTCTCATTCTTCTGGGCAACTTGTTAATGATGATTCTCATATTACTTGAAAGATTAATTTCCTCCATGTAGCCAAGATTTTTCATCGAGCTGCAACATCTTCTCAGAAATATTGCATATTCATTCAATTTATCCACATCTTCTGGCTTGATTTCTTTCCAAGCATGGGCCTTTTGAATGTATGCATTCGCAATCCTCTGTTCATCACCAAAACGTTCCTTTAGTAATCTTCTCGCCTTATTATAGCCCTGGTTGCGTAGCTCCATCTGACAACTTTCCACAAGCACCTTCACACTTCCTTTTGTGTACTTCACCAGAAATCGTAAGCGCTCCTTTTCATCCTTAACTTTCGTCTCTAATACCTCTTCTATGGCTCTTACGAAAGTTTCATACCCCAAAGGATCTCCACCATACGTAGGAATTTCAACTGGTGGCAGAATGAGAGAGGTATTTTGTCGAGCTATAATCTCGTTGAATTCCGATTGCTTATTCAACAGTGCCAATAGACCAACCTGATTCTCTTCTCCTTGGTCCACTGGTCCATCTCGAGTTTGTACGGATGTTCCCATAGTAGCTAGTTTCGGTCTAGCACCCATTTGCTGAGCTGAAGGTTCACTCAACCTATTTAGGTTTTCCAATCCAAGGTATCCTGTGGACTTTGACCGTAGAATCGATCCAACTGCCAATTCTCTCTGAGCAGTTTTGGCCCCCATTAAGCGAGTGTGTATTTCGAGTCTTTACGTGGCTCGTCCACGGAGAAACTCCCACCAGTAGCGAAAACCACAGGACCAAGGATTGGGCCCGCAGTCTGGGCAGGCTCGATCTTATAGCTGACTCGATCGTGATGATTCAGTATGAATAGGACAATTTGGAAATTTATCGCTCACCAAGCATGGAAGACCACCACCGCAAGGGTGACGGAACTGAGCCGACCATTCGAGAGGCTAGTGGCTAGTGTGTTTGTCCAGGTAGCCGTCTTTTTTACATCATCTGATGTGTCATTGTGCCCTCCAACTGTTAGTGTTAGGGTTAGGGGGGGTTTCCCCCCCCCCCCCGACAGTATGCCCATTATTGATCGTTGAAGATCCGCAAAATGTCCAATGTAAGGGCAATTGTGAGATCCGCCAAATTTTTTGCAAAGGATTTGTACTTTTCTATCTTCAGGTATTCCATCAGGGTGTCGTTCCAATCGTGCCATTTTCCTCGAGCACCCATTACGAATCCAAAGAATTTGATCGTCGTCCCTTTAGTCACTTCGGCAATCTGTCCCCTCAAATGCTCATATTTCTCGGTCTTCTCCTTCCACGCACGCTCCAGTTCCATATTGTTGCTCTCGTACCTCACTATCACATCGACCACTGCCACTTCCTGCCCTTTGACAAAGATCAAGTCGGGCTTCTATAGTCTTCCATCCTCCGTTCTGAACCTCGGTTCGATGTGTACAGCCCATCCGTGCTTAGCAACCTGCGCCTTCAGTTTGTCCATGATCTTATTATGGCACTTAATCCGTGCGTTTTTGACTGCGAGACATTGTCCGGAGATGTGTGCCAATGTTTAGTTGGCCATTGCACACCTTCTGCACAGTTTGGCCATGTTGGGGCGGCCGTATGAAATGGTGCATCTTGTGGGGTATAAGTTGCACCTCAGTAGCAATCTCTTAATGAATAGAGACTTTCATTTTATGATGTCCATACAGCCATGTGTTGGATGTCGGGTCGTTCTTGTAGTAGTGGATGCCGGGGCCCTGGGCCAAAAGCTTGGTCCATTTTTCGAACTCCCATTTGCGCCATTCCGCATATTTGTTTACGGGTTTGGCGTTTCCTTCAGTTCCGGGTGTACTTTCTTCCATTTCCCAAATGGTTGAGAGGCCCTCCTCTTCGTTGTCATTCGATTGAGCGGGTTCGAGAAATTCTTCTATTTCTCTTAGCACTTTGAGGTTTCTCAGTTTGTTTATGTGCTCCACGTTGTTATTACCTCGGAACTGGAACGATGCCGAGATGACTGCATCTTCTGATTTTTCTAGGGACTCGAGTTTCCGGATAATTGCAGATGGAATTTGTACTTCGAGTTTTGGTAATCCGAGGCCCCCGTCCTTGTTTTTGGAATATAGTATTCCATCTGTTGTGTCAGCAGGGAGATGTAGTATTTCATTCACTGCCTTCTTAATGATATTGTCCAGTTTTATGACGGTGTTTTGTGATGCTTCCGTGAGGATAAGGTGGTAGTAAATCCTCGGAATCATATGCGTTTTTAGGATTTCGAGTTGCTGTGTCGGCTTGAGTTCTGCCTCTTTCAGACTCGTAATCCACGTGTTCTGTTTTACCGACCAGTTGTCCTCAGTTACTCCTGCCCATCGGTCTATTCGCGCTCCCAGATATTTCTCGAGCTCGCCCGGTTCGATGTGGTTCACCGGTTCACCATTGATTTTCCACTTTTCCCGGGTGTTGTAGAGGAACGTTTTCTTGTATGGTCTACAGTGGAAACCGGCCGTTTTTTTGATATTTATTTGTAGACCTGTGTTCTGGCAGAAATTCTGCAGGATTTTCATATTGGCCGTCATTCCTGCGTAGGAGTCGCTGAGGAATGCTATGTCGTCGGCAAATGCGAGCGAAGAACAGCTGATTCTCCTGTTCTTATGTGTTAGCGTGACACCCATCTGTGCCTGTTCCAATGTGCATATCAGGGGGTCCATAGTATTGTTGAATAACAGTGGTGAGATTGGGTCGCCTTGTTTGACTCTCCTTTTAATGGGTATGGGCTCTGTTGCGGTCTTGTCACCCTCTATCACCGTTGTGTTGCCGGTATAGAGACTCTGCACTAGGTGAATGAACCTGTTCGGTATACCCATCCTCTTGAGTCCAACTGTGAGCGTTTTGTGACCGATGGAGTCGAATGCCTTTGCCAGGTCTACAAAGACTACCGCCAATTCCTTTAGAAACATAGAAAGTAGGTGCGAGAGTAGACCACCAGGTCCGTCAAGCCCGCACCGCCATTCGCTCATGGCTGAACACTAAACAGACACACTTACCCACAAACAATAGACACAGAACACAAGACACTACCCTCCCCTTTATACCGCTATCACCCGTCTCCACCCCAAGAACCGCGTGATCTCCTGGGGGAGGCAAAAAAACGGATAAAAACCCAGGTCCAATTCGGGGAAAAAATCCGGGAAATTCCTCTCCGACCCCAATCCAGGCGATCGACACTTGTCCAGGAGATCACTCAGGTCTTACTATACTAACCATGCCTAGGTCCATATCCCTGCCCTCTCCCCGTAGCCCCTTATCCCCTTGGCAGCTAAAAAACCATCTATTTTAGACTTAAATATATTTAACGTTTCTGCTTCCACTGCTCCCTGGGGCAGTGAATTCCATAAATTAACCACCCTCTGGGTGAAGAAGTTCTTCCTCATCTCAGTTTTAAAAGAGCCCCCCCTTATTCTGCGACTATGTCCCCTAGTTCTAGTTTCCCCGATCATTGGGAACATCCTCGGTGCATCCACCCGATCAAGGCCCCTCACGATCTTATATGTTTCAAGGAGATCGCCTCTCATTCTTCTAAACTCCAAAGAGTAGAGTTCCAGCCTACTTAACCTTTCCTCATATGTCAATCCCCTCATTGCAGGAATTAATCTTGTAAACCTTCGCTGCACTGCCTCCAGGGCTAGTACATCCTTTCTTAAGTATGGACCCCAGAACTGTACACAGTATTCCAAATGTGGTCTCACTAATACTGTGTACAGCTGCAGCAAGACCTCCGTGTTTTTATACTCAATCCCCCAAGCAATAAAGGCCAAAACTCCATTGGCCTTCCTGATTGCTTGCTGCACCTGCATACTAACTTTTAGAGATTCATGTACTAATACCCCTAGATCCCTATGCGTTGCATTACAACGCAGCTCCTCCTCATTTAGAAAATAACTTGCCCTATCATTTTTTTTCCCAAAGTGAATGACTTCACATTTATTAGTATTAAATTTCATCTGCCAAGTTGTTGCCCACTCACCTAGCTTATCTATATCCTTTTGCAGACTCTTCCTATCCTCCTCATCCCCTACTTTTCCTCCCATTTTTGTATCGTCCGCAAATTTTGATATATTACACTTGGTTCCCTCCTCCAAATCATTTATATAAATTGTGAACAACTGGGGTCCCAGCACCGACCCTTGCGGAACCCCGCTAGTTACCGGTTGCCATCCCGAGTATGAACCATTTATCCCCACTCTCTGCTTCCTATTTGTTAGCCAATCCTCTACCCATGCTAATATATTACCCCCAATCCCATAATTTTTTATTTTTAGCAATAGTCTCTTATGTGGCACCTTGTCAAAAGCCTTTTGGAAGTCCAAGTATACCACATCCACCGGTTCCCCTTTATCCACCCGGGTTGTTACTTCCTCAAAGAATTCGAGCAGATTCGTTAAACAGGACTTCCCCTTCACAAAACCATGCTGGTTCTGTCCGATGAAGTCATGTTTATCCAAGTGCCCCGTTAGTGTTTCTTTAATAATTGTCTCTAACATTTTACCCACCACCGATGTTAGACTAACCGGTCTATAGTTACCCGCCTTCTGTTTACTTCCTTTTTTAAATATAGGTGTTACATTGGCCATTTTCCAATCCACTGGGACCGTTCCTGCCTCCAGGGAGTTTTGGAAAATTATCACCAATGCATCCACAATCCCCACCGTTATCTCCCTCAAGACCCTTGGATGTAATCCATCAGGCCCAGGGGATTTATCCTCCTTCAGTCTCATTAATTTCCCTAATACCACCTCCTTGGTGATCTTAATAGTATTTAGCTCCTCCATTCCTACCGCCCCCTGTTTATCCAGCGTTGGAATATTTTTTGTGTCTTCTATGGTGAAGACTGATACAAAATACTCGTTTAATGCCTTTGCCATTTCCATGTTCCCCACCAACAACTCTCCAGTCTCACCCTCCAATGGACCAACGTTCACCTTAGCCACCCTTTTTCTTTTTATATAGCTATAAAAACTCTTACTATTAGTTTTTATGTTGTTCGCTAAATTCCTTTCATAGTCTATTTTCCCCGTCTTAATTAATCTCTTGGTTATTTTTTGCTGACCTTTAAATGCTTCCCAATCCTCTGCTCTCCCACTATCTCTGGCTACCTTATATGCCCTTGCCTTCAGCCGAATACTATCCTTTATAGTTTTACTGAGCCATGGCTGACTGTTCTTACCCTTACCCCTTTTTTTCTTCATAGGAATAAATTTTTCTTGAAGGTTATACAGTAGATCCTTAAACGTACACCACTGCTCATGTACCGTCTTATTCTTGAGTCTGCTATCCCAGTCAACTTTGATCAGCTCAGTCCTCATACCTTCATAATCCCCCTTATTTAGACTAAGCACCCTAGCCTGAGTTTCAACCTGCTCCCCTTCTATTTGAATATGGAATTCGACCATATTGTGGTCACTTGTTCCCAACGAGTCCCTAACTATGACATTTTTAATTAATCCTGCTTCATTACACAGGACCAGATCCAAGATTGCCTCCCCCCTTGTCGGTTCTGCGACATACTGTTCTAGGAACCCGTCTCTAATACATTCTATAAACTCTTCCTCTAGTCTACCCTGCCCAGTTTGGTTTGCCCAATTAATATGAAAATTGAAGTCCCCCATGATTACAGCAGTTCCCTTTTTACATGCGTCAACTATTTGCAGATTTATGTTCTGACTAACAGCGTCACAGCTATTTGGAGGTCTATAAATTACACCCACTAGTGTTTTTTTCCCCTTGTTATTCTCTATCTGTACCCAAGCTGTTTCACTATCCTGATCCTTCAACGCAATATCCTTCCTCTCTATTGCCGTTATTCCCTCCTTTATTAAAAGGGCCACCCCTCCTCCCTTTCTTTCCTGTCTATCTTTTCTAATTGTCGAGTACCCCTCTATATTTAACTCCCAGTCCTGATCCCCTTGCAGCCATGTCTCCGTAATGGCCACGATATCATAACTATATATACTTAATTGCACCGTTAATTCATTTATCTTATTTCGAATACTCCGTGCATTTAGAGAAAGCACTTTCAGATGATTTTTACTACCCTTCCTTTCCGTTTTTGCCCCTTTTACATCTAGAGCTTTATCTTCACACATTCTGGATCCTCCTGTCACATTTTGATTTTCCGCTTCCCCACTGATACCCTGCTCTATTTCCTCTACCCCTGCCGTTATTACCCCCCTTGATACCTCCCCCCCGCTACTTAGTTTAAAGACCTCTCTACTGCCCTAGTTATATGATTTGCCAGGACCCCAGTCCCAGCACCGTTCAGGTGAAGTCCGTCCTTACAGAACAGATCCCCCCTGTCCCAGTACTGGTGCCAGTGGCCCAAGAAACCAAACCCATTTTTCCCACACCAGTCTTTGAGCCACGCATTCAGCTTTTTAATTTTACGTACCCTCGCCGATTTGGCCCGTGGCTCAGGTAGCAATCCGGAGATCAGTACCCTCGAGGTTCTGCTTTTTAATTTATTCCCTAACTGCTCAAACTCCTTCAGCAGATCCTCCTTCCTCGTCCTTCCTATGTCATTGGTCCCCACATGGACCACGACCACTGGATCCTCCCCCTCCCTCTGCAAATTTCTCTCCAGCATCGCAGAGATATCCTTAACCCTAGCACCGGGTAGGCAACACAGCCTTCGGGACATGTTCTGCTGGCCGCAGAGAACCTTATCTACCCCCCGAATAATACTATCCCCTATCACAACGGCATTTCTTCTAACTCCCCCCTCTTGAATGGCCCCCTGAACCACGGTGCTGCAGCCAGGTTGCTCATCCCTCCCACAGCCCCTGATCCCGTCCTCACATTGAGTAAGAGCCTCGGTCATGCTCGTCAGGGACAAGGGCTGTGGCTCCTGCCGCATCTCCTCCTGGTTCCCCCTACCTGCCTCGCTTATGGCCACACCTTCCTTTCCTTGCTCACTAACTACTGAATTAGTTAAACTGGTCGGTGTGACCATCCCCTGGCACCAAACATCCAGGTAATACACCCCCTCCCTGATGTTCCGCAGCGTATGAAGTTGGGTCTCCAGCTCATCAATGCGGAGCTCGAGTTCCGCTAGCCTCAAACACTTACTGCAGCTGTAGGGATCGTCTACATCAATGGTGTCGACAAATTCCCACATCTCACAGTATTTTCTGTTGCTCTTTGCCCCCTTCATGATATTTTCTAGGATCGCAATGTTTTCATTGCATCCTGGGGTGGCCGCTATAAATCCCTTCTGGCGAGGGTTAAGCGTTACTGCTTCCGACAGTCTCTTCGCGATGATTTTTGTGAAGAGCCGGAGCAACATCGGCCCGATTGTGATGGGCCTCCAGTTGTCGATGTTCTTGAGGAGTTCTGCATCCTCCGTTTTAGGAATTAGCACAGTCCGACTCCTTTTCAGGGCTGTTGGTACGAATGCCAATTTCTGCCATAGAGAGAAGAGGCGAGGTATTAGTGTCACATCCTGACCCATGATGTTTTCAAGGTGTTCCACCTTCATTCCGTCCAGTCCCGCTGCACTTTTCGTATTCATCGCGCTTATCGTCTTTTCGACCTCTTCTAGCTCAATGGCTTCCATTAGCCGGTTTATGTCTGTGGCGCCATTATACGGTGCCATTGGCAAGTTGTCTTTGTCTAAATCCAACTCCTTGGTTTCTTCTGCTCTGTCATCTGGTGGAATGCTTTCCAAAACAGCACGACTGTTGCTGACCCGCTTGGTAAGTACAAATCCTCCCTTATTGCAGAGAGAGGTTAGGTGTTTCACCATTTGAATTGCCTCTAACTCAGTAGATATGGATTTTAGGCAATCGTCCACGTAAAAATTATTTATCAAAGTGGAAATTACCTCCTCTGGGAAATAATCTTTATTATCCTCTGCGGTTTTCCTCAAAGCGAAATTCGCACAACTTGGAGATGACACTGCTCCAAAAAGATGTACTTTCATTCGGTAATCAACAAGGTCTTGTTGCACATCCCCTTCAGGCCACCATAAGAATCACAGGTAATCAATAAGTTTACCAGTTACTTTCACTTGATGAAACATTGATCTGATATCAGCCATCAAAGCTATCGGTTCTTGCCTAAATTTGATGAGAACTCCAATGAGCGAGTTAGTAAGGTCTGGACCTTGCAGTAGTTCACTGTTAAGCGATGTCCCTTTAAAGACAGCCGCGCAGTCAAAGACCACCCTCAATGTCCCTTTCTTCGAGTGGTACACCCCATAGTGCGGAATATACCAGATCTCTCCATCATCTCGATATAGTTGATTCGTTGGTATCCTTTCGGCATAATCATTATTAATCATATTCTGTAAGAAGGATGTATATTCCTCTTGAAATTTTGTGTTCTTAACAAACTTACGTTTCAAACCTTGAATACGCTGTTCAGCCATATAACGATTATTCGGTAAATTAACACTTTCTTGCTTGAAAGGTAAATCCAAACAATAATGTCCATTTTTCATCTTAACTGAATGGTTCATAATATCTAAGAATTTTAATTCTTCTCTAGACATTTCTTCATATTCCTGGCTGGTACTTTCATTGAAGTCATGGTTATATTGCTTCATTAACAGCTTTTCCAATTTACCTGTAGATATTTGGTTAACAGCAACAGCACGGCAATTCATTTTGCTGGTGCTTTCCTTATTCTTACACAAGGAGCCATAGATAACCCATCCTAGTAGGGTCTTCATAGCATACGGTCCATCCCCTTGGCTCCTAATTATCTGTACAGGTTCTAATGCTCTCAGAGCATTTGTTCCAATAAGTAAGTCAATATCAGAATTTATCTTCGATATTTTGACATATTTCAGGCCATTGCTGTAAGTCTTCACATCTGGGTACATTTTGACGACCAACAGGCATTGATTCATGTGTGAAAAACTCTGAAATTGGAATAAAATTATCTTCATCCAAACTGGATATCTCCATATTTGTTATATAATAACTATGGTAATCCTTTTGTTTATTCATGGTACGCGTTTGAATTTTAACTTTCTCTCCAGTAATGCCCAACATTCTCATCAAATTCTCTGCAAAAAGTAGCTGAACTTCCATGATCCAGAAATGCAAATGTTTGCAACACTACATTAGTTTCCCTATTTCTCACTTGTACTGGTAAAATAGAGAAAATGCATGCTTTCTCTCGGGCCCCAATATGTGCAGTTACTTGAGGCGAGGTGATAGCATTAACATCCGCCGACTCCTTTTTCTGCTCAGTAAGATCTGGCTCTTTCTTTACAGTATGAAGCACATCAGGATGATTCTGCTTACATTTGTCACAAATTATTGGGCACTTACAGTCTTTTACCATGTGCCCCTTCTTTAAACATCCATAGCAGATTCCATTCCTTTTTAAAAAGTCCATCTTTTTTTCATATTTCTTGTCTTTAAATTTACGACACCATCTTATGGTATGACCTACTTCATCACAAAATGGACAAAATTCGTTCTTTCTGGTCGGTGCATCCTCTTTGGCACCACCCAACACCTTCTCAGGTATTATATTGGTAGCAAAATTGCTTTTCTTAGGCCCTGTCTTTTGTTTAGTTTTGACATAGGTAGAACCCTTATAAATTGCAAGTGGCTTGGCTTCTTCAATAATCCCGTTGCATGAATCTGACATGTACCGTACTTCTCTTTCTAAAAATTCCACCAGATCTGGTAGTCTGGCTACTTGTTTGCTCTTATCTCGTAATTTACCAGCCCTATCTCTCCACTTTTCTCTCATTCTTCTGGGCAACTTGTTAATGATGATTCTCATATTACTTGAAAGATTAATTTCCTCCATGTAGCCAAGATTTTTCATCGAGCTGCAACATCTTCTCAGAAATATTGCATATTCATTCAATTTATCCACATCTTCTGGCTTGATTTCTTTCCAAGCATGGGCCTTTTGAATGTATGCATTCGCAATCCTCTGTTCATCACCAAAACGTTCCTTTAGTAAACTTCTCGCCTTATTATAGCCCTGGTTGCGTAGCTCCATCTGACAACTTTCCACAAGCACCTTCACACTTCCTTTTGTGTACTTCACCAGAAATCGTAAGCGCTCCTTTTCATCCTTAACTTTCGTCTCTAATACCTCTTCTATGGCTCTTACGAAAGTTTCATACCCCAAAGGATCTCCACCATAGGTAGGAATTTCAACTGGTGGCAGAATGAAAGAGGTATTTTGTCGAGCTATAATCTCGTTGAATTCCGATTGCTTATTCAACAGTGCCAATAGACCAACCTGATTCTCTTCTCCTTGGTCCACTGGTCCATCTCGAGTTTGTACGGATGTTCCCATAGTAGCTAGTTTCGGTCTAGCACCCATTTGCTGAGCTGAAGGTTCACTCAACCTATTTAGGTTTTCCAATCCAAGGTATCCTGTGGACTTTGACCGTGGAATCGATCCAACTGCCAATTCTCTCTGAGCAGTTTTGGCCCCCATTAAGCGAGTGTGTATTTCGAGTCTTTACGTGGCTCGTCCACGGAGAAACTCCCACCAGTAGCGAAAACCACAGGACCAAGGATTGGGCCCGCAGTCTGGGCAGGCTCGATCTTATAGCTGACTCGATCGTGATGATTCAGTATGAATAGGACAATTTGGAAATTTATCGCTCACCAAGCATGGAAGACCACCACCGCAAGGGTGACGGAACTGAGCCGACCATTCGAGAGGCTAGTGGCTAGTGTGTTTGTCCAGGTAGCCGTCTTTTTTACATCATCTGATGTGTCATTGTGCCCTCCAACTGTTAGTGTTAGGGTTAGGGGGGGTTTCCCCCCCCCCCCCCCCGACAGTATGCCCATTATTGATCGTTGAAGATCCGCAAAATGTCCAATGTAAGGGCAATTGTGAGATCCGCCAAATTTTTTGCAAAGGATTTGTACTTTTCTATCTTCAGGTATTCCATCAGGGTGTCGTTCCAATCGTGCCATTTTCCTCGAGCACCCATTACGAATCCAAAGAATTTGATCGTCGTCCCTTTAGTCACTTCGGCAATCTGTCCCCTCAGATGCTCATATTTCTCGGTCTTCTCCTTCCACGCACGCTCCAGTTCCATATTGTTGCTCTCGTACCTCACTATCACATCGACCACTGCCACTTCCTGCCCTTTGACAAAGATCAAGTCGGGCTTCTATAGTCTTCCATCCTCCGTTCTGAACCTCGGTTCGATGTGTACAGCCCATCCGTGCTTAGCAACCTGCGCCTTCAGTTTGTCCATGATCTTATTATGGCACTTAATCCGTGCGTTTTTGACTGCGAGACATTGTCCGGAGATGTGTGCCAATGTTTAGTTGGCCATTGCACACCTTCTGCACAGTTTGGCCATGTTGGGGCGGCCGTATGAAATGGTGCATCTTGTGGGGTATAAGTTGCACCTCAGTAGCAATCTCTTAATGAATAGAGACTGTTTCATTTTATGATGTCCATACAGCCATGTGTTGGATGTCGGGTCGTTCTTGTAGTAGTGGATGCCGGGGCCCTGGGCCAAAAGCTTGGTCCATTTTTCGAACTCCCATTTGCGCCATTCCGCATATTTGTTTACGGGTTTGGCGTTTCCTTCAGTTCCGGGTGTACTTTCTTCCATTTCCCAAATGGTTGAGAGGCCCTCCTCTTCGTTGTCATTCGATTGAGCGGGTTCGAGAAATTCTTCTATTTCTCTTAGCACTTTGAGGTTTCTCAGTTTGTTTATGTGCTCCACGTTGTTATTACCTCGGAACTGGAACGATGCCGAGATGACTGCATCTTCTGATTTTTCTAGGGACTCGAGTTTCCGGATAATTGCAGATGGAATTTGTACTTCGAGTTTTGGTAATCCGAGGCCCCCGTCCTTGTTTTTGGAATATAGTATTCCATCTGTTGTGTCAGCAGGGAGATGTAGTATTTCTTTCACTGCCTTCTTAATGATATTGTCCAGTTTTATGACGGTGTTTTGTGATGCTTCCGTGAGGATAAGGTGGTAGTAAATCCTCGGAATCATATGCGTTTTTAGGATTTCGAGTTGCTGTGTCGGCTTGAGTTCTGCCTCTTTCAGACTCGTAATCCACGTGTTCTGTTTTACCGACCAGTTGTCCTCAGTTACTCCTGCCCATCGGTCTATTCGCGCTCCCAGATATTTCTCGAGCTCGCCCGGTTCGATGTGGTTCACCGGTTCACCATTGATTTTCCACTTTTCCCGGGTGTTGTAGAGGAACGTTTTCTTGTATGGTCTACAGTGGAAACCGGCCGTTTTTTTGATATTTATTTGTAGACCTGTGTTCTGGCAGAAATTCTGCAGGATTTTCATATTGGCCGTCATTCCTGCGTAGGAGTCGCTGAGGATTGCTATGTCGTCGGCAAATGCGAGCGAAGAACAGCTGATTCTCCTGTTCTTATGTGTTAGCGTGACACCCATCTGTGCCTGTTCCAATGTGCATATCAGGGGGTCCATAGTATTGTTGAATAACAGTGGTGAGAGTGGGTCGCCTTGTTTGACTCTCCTTTTAATGGGTATGGGCTCTGTTGCGGTCTTGTCACCCTCTATCACCGTTGTGTTGCCGGTATAGAGACTCTGCACTAGGTGAATGAACCTGTTCGGTATACCCATCCTCTTGAGTCCAACTGTGAGCGTTTTGTGACCGATGGAGTCGAATGCCTTTGCCAGGTCTACAAAGACTACCGCCAATTCCTTTCTGTTGCTCTTTGCCCCCTTCATGATATTTTCTAGGATCGCAATGTTTTCATTGCATCCTGGGGTGGCCGCTATAAATCCCTTCTGGCGAGGGTTAAGCGTTACTGCTTCCGACAGTCTCTTCACGATGATTTTTGTGAAGAGCCGGAGCAACATCGGCCCGATTGTGATGGGCCTCCAGTTGTCGATGTTCTTGAGGAGTTCTGCATCCTCCGTTTTAGGAATTAGCACAGTCCGACTCCTTTTCAGGGCTGTTGGTACGAATGCCAATTTCTGCCATAGAGAGAAGAGGCGAGGTATTAGTGTCACATCCTGACCCATGATGTTTTCAAGGTGTTCCACCTTCATTCCGTCCAGTCCCGCTGCACTTTTCGTATTCATCGCGCTTATCGTCTTTTCGACCTCTTCTAGCTCAATGGCTTCCATTAGCCGGTTTATGTCTGTGGCGCCATTATACGGTGCCATTGGCAAGTTGTCTTTGTCTAAATCTAACTCCTTGGTTTCTTCTGCTCTGTCATCTGGTGGAATGCTTTCCAAAACAGCAAGACTTGCTGACCCGCTTGGTAAGTACAAATCCTCCCTTATTGCAGAGAGAGGTTAGGTGTTTCACCATTTGAATTGCCTCTAACTCAGTAGATATGGATTTTAGGCAATCGTCCACGTAAAAATTATTTATCAAAGTGGAAATTACCTCCTCTGGGAAATAATCTTTATTATCCTCTGCGGTTTTCCTCAAAGCGAAATTCGCACAACTTGGAGATGACACTGCTCCAAAAAGATGTACTTTCATTCGGTAATCAACAAGGTCTTGTTGCACATCCCCTTCAGGCCACCATAAGAATCACAGGTAATCAATAAGTTTACCAGTTACTTTCACTTGATGAAACATTGATCTGATATCAGCCATCAAAGCTATCGGTTCTTGCCTAAATTTGATGAGAACTCCAATGAGCGAGTTAGTAAGGTCTGGACCTTGCAGTAGTTCACTGTTAAGCGATGTCCCTTTAAAGACAGCCGCGCAGTCAAAGACCACCCTCAATGTCCCTTTCTTCGAGTGGTACACCCCATGGTGCGGAATATACCAGATCTCTCCATCATCTCGATATAGTTGATTCGTTGGTATCCTTTCAGCATAATCATTATTAATCATATTCTGTAAGAAGGATGTATATTCCTCTTGAAATTTCGTGTTCTTAACAAACTTACGTTTCAAACCTTGAATACGCTGTTCAGCCATATAACGATTATTCGGTAAATTAACACTTTCTTGCTTGAAAGGTAAATCCAAACAATAATGTCCATTTTTCATCTTAACTGAATGGTTCATAATATCTAAGAATTTTAATTCTTCTCTAGACATTTCTTCATATTCCTGGCTGGTACTTTCATTGAAGTCATGGTTATATTGCTTCATTAACAGCTTCATTCCCACTGGGTATGACGTCTGCGTTCTTCCCAAGACAGCACTGAACACAGCAGTACATTCTGTTTCTTGCCAACCTCCTGGTAGAGGTTCCATAGTTGGCTCATATGCGATTTCACCTCGATCACGTTCTGTTCTGATTCCATGTAGTTTTTTCTGTGTATCAATTACTCTGGTAATCTGCAACCATAATTCATTTCTCTCTTTCTCGGTTTCCCTCAGACAGGCAACATGTGAAATATCTGTTTCTTCAAGTTGTCTGGGTCTTTTTTCACCACCACGTGGCTCTTCTGGCATAGCTCTGCCCTCATCTTCATCTTTATTCATGATTTAAAAGAGGTCTTGGCAGATTGCCAAGTCTTTAAATTAGTCGAAAAAGTCTCTGCTTCTAAGTGACTGTTATTATCAACAATTTCTTCCAAAACTAAAACATGCCGATAATGTAGAGAACCTCTCTCTAATTCCAGGTGCAAAATAAATGATGCTAATTCAAATGGAATGCGCTTTATCACCAGAGATTCAAAACAATCCAAGGTCGGTCTGCCTTTCCCAGACACGCTGGAGAAAACTGCTTCTTGAGCTCTGTAACAGAATTCTTTTAATTAAAACCGTGATTTTAATTCAAAAGGTAATAATCGATTCGTACTCACAAATCCAGTGATACGTCTTCAGATACGTTCCGATGCTGTTGATAGACTTCAAGGCTCTTCCTGGCCGAGATCTTCTTCAGCTCCACGATTGGAACCAATCTGCTTTCTTTGGCTATGCCTCTCCGAGGTCTTAGCCCTGCCGTCTTCAATTAAATCTTCTGTCCCACTCTCTGGGACTGGTATTTCTTCTTCAGTTCCACGATTGGAACCAATCTTCTTTGGCTATGCCTCTCTGAGGTCTTAGCCTGGTCGTCCTGCTCTGGCTGCGCCTCTCCGAGGTCTTAGCCTTCGCACTTCGATCTTCTGTCCCTATCTCAAGGACTGGTATTTACCCTCACCGGAGGTTCGCTTCTACTTATCTTCTTCTGTCCCACTCTCTGGGACTGGCAATTACCCCCCTGCCGGAGGTAGCCTTCGACTTAATGTAGCGGCAGATTTTTCAAATCTTTCCGGAAATTAACTCCCTAGCCACTAATTGTGTGAGACGGGATAAGGGGAATATCTTCGGTACGCATGCAAGCTGCCCCAGAGACCTTCAGAGCTTCTCCTTTCATAAAGCTTCAGCACAGTCTTTTAATGAATATTTTCTTTATTGTAGATATAAAACAGTAAGATACATCCAAGGGTTTTCCGACTTGTTCCGGCAATCTTCTTCGAACTCCAGCTCATTACTTCAGATACTTGAAAACTCCTCGTGTCTCCATGCTTCACATGATCTTGACATGTGGCTTGACATGCTCGACATGTGGCTTGACATGGTCGAAGGATTAACCTTCTCCCTCTTCACTCCAAAACGAATCTAACCAACTAAACTACCACGCAAGCAGTTAAGCTGCATAAACACGCCCAAAGACACGTCATAAATCCCACCCACATTATAACGGGCAGTCTAAAATTTAAAGGAACATGCCATCCACAATGACATGCAAAACAGGCCAAATGGCCAATACAGTTAACATTATACCGATAATTAAGAAAAGCTGTAACATTGTTGCTGGGATTGGAAAATTATAGTTATAGGAGAGACTAGATTAACTGAAACAGTTTTCCTCAGAGTGAGGGAAACTGATGGGTGAATTTACAAAGATTTGTAAAATGTTGAGGGGCACAGATACATGGATGGTCACTGTTTATTTTCTAGGATAGAGGAATATCAAACAATAGGGCATAGGTTTAAGGTGAGAGTGAAATAATTAAAGGGGACTTTTAAAGGAGGTGGGTATGTGAAATGAGCTGCCAGAACTAATGAAGACTGATACAAGTGCAACATTGAAAATACATTTGGATGGATTCATGAATAAGAAAGGTTTAGAGGGATCCATTCCCCAAATGGGATTAGTTTAAAAACAAAGCTTAGTTGGCTTGATGAATTGGGCCAAAGGACTTGTTTCTGTGCCATTTAACTCCTTGAGATGTGAAATCCCCATGGTAGTTTAAAAGATGCACTACAGCTGAGTTTAATTTTGCCCTTTGAGATTTTAAGTTAATTACACTTGCATCCCTAACCATGTTACCTTACAAAATAGGTCAACACACTTCGTCACATGTTCATAAAAACTCTTTTTTTCCAAGACTTCCTCCCGAGGCATTTGAATGATGATCCACGGGCACTTTTTGCTCACCAGTGTGTGCAGCTTTGTCAATTAAAGCAGGGAGAACAGGATTAGATATTGTGTGACACCCAAGTGGTTAAACAGTTGATCCTAATTTGAGGAAGGACATTCTTGCTGTTGAGGGAGTGCAGCGTAGGTTTACAAAGTTAATTCCCGGTATGGCAGGACTGTCATATGATGAAAGAATGGAGCGCCTCTGCTTGTATTCACTGGAATTTAGAAGGATGAGAGGGAATCTTATAGAAATATAAAATTATTAAGGGATTGGACACGCTAGAGGCAGGAAACAAGTTCCCAATGTTGGGGGAGTCCAGAACCAGGGGCCACAGTTTAAGAATAAGGGGTAGGCCATTTAGAACTGAGACGAGGAAAAACTTTTTCACACAGAGAGTTGTGAATTCGGGGAAGTCTCTGCCTCAGAAGGCAGTGGAGGCTGATTCACTGGATGCATTCAAAAGAGAGTTAGATAGTTCTTAGGGCGAGCGGAATCAAGGGATATGGGGAGAAGGCAGGAACGGGGTACTGATTGGGGATGATCAGCCATGATCACTTTGAATGGCTCAATGGGCCGAATGGCCTACTCCTGCACCTATTGTCTATGTATCTTTGTATCTATTTATTAATATCTACACTTTGTGCTAACATACAAATGAGTGCAGGATGACAAATGCCCAAGGAACCATGATCCTTTTTGCCATTTTCAGGATGGAAAAATAAAAGATACTATTGCAAGGTTTGAACTGTTCACTGCTTAACATTCTCTTGGTTGAGCATATGATGGAATATATTGCTGAAAGGGGCATAATGATTCAAACAATGGGATGCAGTGCACAATTCAATGTATATGACTGCAACCTCCTTGTAAGTGGGTTGTTAACGATAGTCGAGAAAATGACTGTTGACAATTACTATTTTATTTGTTGCGCCCACACCAACAATAAAAATGTGGATATCAAATATGTTTGAAACACTACATCTGGAAGAGATGAGATTCCTCTTAGCAGGCAAAGCAGACCAATTCCAAAAGACGTGGTCTACGTTTTTGGAACTATTACAAGCATGAGGTGCAATAGTAATTCAAAAAATAAATAAATAAATAAATGGTACCAGGATCTGGCAACGGGGGGTAAAACAATAAAAACAGACTTGGTTGGTAGTCCGCTTTCTGCGGAGTTTAATGTTATAATAGAGCGATTGTTTCTCCTTTCTTTTTCTTTCTATTCTAGGGTCTACTCTCTTTCTTTACTTCCTTCTCTAACTTCTTTTCTAAGGGGCTTTCTTTTCTCAACACTCTCTTGTACCTTCACGACTCTTGCGCACTTTCCTTACTTCCTTTACTTCTATCTTTTTCTTAAAGCTCAAAAAATGAAGCGGTACTAAAAAATGTATTAAGACATATGTGTTGTGTATTATTGTAACTTACCGTACTTCTAATAAAAATAATTAAAAAAAAATTAAAAAGTAAGTGGGTTGTTAACGATAGTCGAGAAAATGACTTGACAATTACTATTTTATTTGAAAGGAAGTTCTAATGTTTAGTTACTTGGAAGAACTGTTCAAGCGACATTGTATCTGCGGAAGATGCCTGCTGTGCTGAAGTGAAACAGCAGCCTCTTAACATTAATCCACGTGCAAATGTCACATTAAGCAATGGAGCAATTACTCTTTCTGGGTAACAAAGCTTGAGCATCAAGCAAGGTTAATTACAGGGGGAAAAAAATCTAAGTAAAATCCCATTCATCATTAGAACTGTTAATCTTATGAGCTAATTAAAAAAAAAATTATTCTCCCCATTGAGTAGCTCTGTGCCATGCAGATCCCAATCAGATCAAGTAAGACTGATGCTTCCTGGTTACCTCACCTGTTAATTTCTGACCTGCTGGCAGGAGGTTGTTGAGTTGATCTCCTTCCCAGATTTTCCTGCTGTTCTGATGGGATAGTTATCTCTATTCTACTACAGACATGCTGACATGGATTCAACGCAAACAATGAATGTTTCATGAAATGGACCAAACAGTAATGGGGAATTTGAACATCGTGATGGATAGAAAAGAATCTCCTGAAGCAGTGTGTTTGAGATGTAAATGTTTCTTCATTCTACACAAATTAGGTACCACTTGAAACAAAAATAGTGTTCTAATTAATTCAATTAATTAACTTAATGGGACGCAGAAAAAATGTTAATCTTTTTTTCTCAGGCAGCGCATAAAAGATTTTTTTTAAAAAGTCAATTATGCTTCTTAAGTAGCTCTGTACTTGTGGTGTGCTAACAGGGTATTTTGTTTTATCTGTTGACTAAGCAGCCAGGTTTCTGTAACAAACAGAAGAACGGCTTGCCCAAGAATAGAAATCCAGCAGCCTTCCACTGACACCGACAGGTACAATAGGTTTACAGTAGCTAGCTTCATGCCAACTCCTTGAAGTAGTTAGATGGTTTGAGACTCTGTTTCAGTTGTTACATGCTGGATAGCTTGTGTTAGCAGGATATTAGAATGATAAAACAAAACAAAATAAATAACTGCAAATACCTTTAACTAATTCACCATGCAATGGGTAAGTCATGTTGAACATTTTAGTCATTTAAATTGTTATACCTTTTATACAGGAAACAAACGTGTGTTACATAGCAATCATTGAAAATACAAACTGAACCAAAGATATTTGAAGAGGTGACAAATAGTTTGCTGAAGCATAGCAAACAAAAAGATGCAGGAAGATTGTTCCCGATGTTGGGGAAGTCCAGAACAATGGGTCACAGTTTAAGGATAAGGGGGAAATCTTTTAGGACCGAGATGAGAAAAACATTTTTCACACAGAGAGTGGTGAATCTGTGGAATTCTCTGCCACAGAAGGTAGTTGAGGCCAGTTCATTGGCTATATTTAAGAGGGAGTTAGATGTGGCTAAGGGGATCAGGGGGTATGGAGAGAAGGCAGGTACAGGATACTGAGTTGGATGATCATATTGAATGGCGGTGCAGGCTCGAAGGGCCGAATGGCCTACTCCTGCACCTATTTTCTATGTTTCTAAAAGCAGGAGGAAGCTATACAAACTGCTCATTCTTCTGATACTCTCAGAACCAAGGCCAATCCAATAACTCATTGACATCTTTGCTCATTGACATATTCCCCATATCCTTTGTTCACTTATTTAGACTATATTTAGAGTATACATAACAACTGAACAATCACAGACCCCTGGATTGGTAACTTCTATATAACGATTTACAACTCATTAAGTGTAAAATCTCTTATGTCTTCTACATCCTGAAGCTCGTGTTCTAATTAGAGTAAATAGCCTCTGAGCATCAACCTTGTGAGAACATTGCAATGAGATCACATCCTGCTTTTTAAAACTCCACAAACCTAAGCTGTTCCAGCTCAATACCTAATATAATAGACCCAAGGAAACATCTTAGTAAATCTGAGGCATGTATATCACCCTTCATGTGGAGACCAGAACTGCACAATACTTTCCAGATAAAACAGTGCACAATTGTAGCAATGCTACTTTTTATACAGGAATCCCTGTGCAATAAAAGCCACCTTTTTGCTTGCCTTGCAGGTTGCTTGCTGCACCTACATCTAAACCTATTATGTTTCCTTAACAATTATGCTAGTCAGAAAATGTGCGACTGAATAAGTGAATAATTTCCCACATTATACCCAACCTATAGTCTAGAAATTGGAGTAATTAGCGTCCATTTTTCATGAGTAAATTGGCATAAATACAATTTAATGTGAGGTAGATGACCCTAGCATCCATTCCAAGTAAAATTACATGTTGGGAAATTGACTAATTGGTCAATTGGTATACCAATTAGTTTCATGCACAATTCAATTTAGTGCCTTTTAACATTTTCTAAATATTATTTGTCAAACTAACGATATGACGGCTCCTGCACAAGATAGTTTCTCCCCTACTGAAGTGAAGTATTTGGGTGTAACGTGTGCCCTTTATTAAAGATTCATGATATGACAAGGAATTCATCATGTATTTTGTTACATTTATGTCTATTGAAAAAGAAACTCCCTTGACCTGACCGAGTAATTTCAGAACTGACTGAAGATAGTTCAAAACACTTTTCTAGTTTATGGAGTACACTGAGAATAACAGGGAATCCTGTTTCCAAAAGATAACTGCTATAATACCATTCAGTGGTTGCTTCAATGTACAGAGGAGGCAGCATAATATTAGCAATCTTTCTAGCTGAGCCATGGTAGGGTCTGCAGCAATGATAGCGGCTGTCACTTATCCCTGCACAATGATGGATGTGATTTACCGTAATGAATGACAAATTTCCACACAATTGTTGACATCAGAAGCAAATCAATTAATACAAACATCAAGTATTGCAACATAATCTGCACATCATTCTAAAGGGGAAATGTGAAGAGTTAGAATTTGTCCATGTTGGTACCAAAATCAAAGGTGGAAGGAAGGATAAGGTCCTTCAATCACATTTTAGGGAACAAGGTAAAAGGCTAAAAAGTAGATGCACATTGGTAGTAATGTTAGGATTATTCCCAGGGTCATGTGATAACAAGTTCAGAAAAAATAAGATAGATCAAAGAAATGGGTAGCTGGAAGGATGGTGAAGGAGAGAAAGATTTGAACTTCCGAAAGATTTCGACTTTAGTTTTATAAGGCAGACGGGTTCTGTCCAAATTACACCTCAATGTGACAAAGATCAATATCTCCCCAGGAATTTGTGCGCGTGGCTTTGGGAAAAGTTCAACCTAGATCAGTAGGGGAGGATGGGCATGTGAGAGGAGAGTCAAGGAGGGAGAAAAAACGAAGCTGACAGTGGAATGGAACAAACAATTTGGTAAGAAATGGGCAAGCAGAAAATTGGATGAGAGTACAGAAATTTTTTAAAAAGCCAAATTTAAAGACACTATCTGAATGTGCAAGCTTCTGAAACTAAGTGGATGAATTAATGGCGCAAATAGATGTAAATGGACGCAACAGAAACCTGACTATATTGTAACTAAAAATGAAAATGAAATCTTCCAAGCAATTCAATATTTGGGAAATACAGGCCAAAAGGAGAATGAAGTCAAAAGAG
The DNA here is from genome assembly GCF_010909765.2 of Amblyraja radiata. Taxonomy (NCBI): domain Eukaryota; kingdom Metazoa; phylum Chordata; class Chondrichthyes; order Rajiformes; family Rajidae; genus Amblyraja; species Amblyraja radiata. The sequence goes on along the minus strand of NC_045959.1, from coordinate 1,958,013 downwards.
TGAGCAGATGTTGGAAACTTAAGATTCAGATTCAGATTCAGATTCAATTTTAATTGTCATTGTCAGTGTACAGTACAGAGACAACAAAATGCATTTAGCATCTCCCTGGAAGAGCGACATAGCAAATGATTTGAATAAATAATAATAAGTGTCCGGGGGGGGGGGGGGGATTGGCAGTCACCGAGGTACGTTGTTGAGTAGAGTGACAGCTGCCGGGAAGAAGCTGTTCCTGGACCTGCTGGTTCGGCAACGGAGAGACCTGTAGCGCCTCCCAGATGGTAGGAGGGTAAACAGTCCATGGTTGGGGTGAGAGCAGTCCTTGGCGATGTTGAGTGCCCTCCGCAGACAACGCTTGCTTTGGACAGACTCAATGGAGGGGAGCAATGAACCGGTGATGCGTTTGGCAATTTTCACCACCCTCTGCAATGCCTTCCGGTCGGAGACAGAGCAGTTGCCATACCATACTGTGATGCAGTTGGTAAGGATGCTCTCGATGGTGCAGCGGTAGAAGTTCACCAGGATCTGAGGAGACAGATGGACCTTCTTCACTCTCCTCAGGAAGAAGAGACGCTGGTGAGCCTTCTTGATCAGAGTTGAGGTATTGTGGGTCCAAGAGAGGTCATCGGAGATGTTGACTCCCAGGAACCTGAAGCTAGAAACACGTTCCACCTCCGTCCCGTTAATGTGGATGAGGGTGTGCGTGCCGCCCCTGGACTTCCTGAAGTCTACAATGAGCTCCTTGGTCTTCTTGGAGTTAAGGGCCAGGTTGTTGTCAGCGCACCATGCTGCTAAGTGCTGGACCTCCTCCCTGTAGGCCAACTCATCGTTGTTGCTGATGAGGCCAATCACCGTTGTATCACCTGCATACTTGATGATGGTGTTAGTACCATGTACAGGTGTGCAGTCATAGGTGAAGAGAGAGTAGAGGAGGGGGCTCAGCACACAGCCCTGGGGAACGCCGGTGTTCAGGTTGAGGGTTGAAGAGGTGTGCTTGTCTAACCTAACAGACTGGGGTCTGTTGGTTAGAAAGTCCAGTATCCAGTTGCAGAGGGAGGGGTCGATGCCCAGGTTACCGAGTTTGGTGATCAGTTTTGATGGTATAATGGTGTTGAATGCTGAGCTGTAATCGATGAACAGCATTAAAAAACAGTGCTGAAGAAACTCAGCAGGGAAATGGACAGACTTCCCATCAGACTGAAGCAGAGTCCTGACCTGAAATGTTGTCCGTTCAGTTCCCCCCACAGGTCGCGCAGTTAATCAGGATTGAATTCAAGATCAAGTTCAAGTTCAAGAGAGTTTATTGTCATGTGTCCCAGATAGAACAATGAAATTCTTGCTTTGCTTCAGCACAACAGAATATTGTAGGCATAAATAAATACAGAACAGATCAGTGTGTCCATTTACCATTGAACATATATATATGTATACATATAAATAAGCATATAAAGTGCAATAGTCTATTCAAGTTCAGATTTTTGTTTGAGTTGAGTTTAATACTCTGATGGCTGTGGGGAAGAAGCTGTGCATGAACCTGGATGTACCAGATTTCAGGCTCCTGTACCTTCTACCTGAAGGCAGCGGAGAGATGAGTGTGTGGCCAGGATGGTGTGGGTCCTTGATGATGCTGCCAGCCTTTTTGAGGCAGCGACTGTGGTAGATCCCCTCGATGGTAGGGAGGTCAGAGCCGATGATGGAGCCAGTGTTTACAACGTTCTGCAGTCTTTTCCGCTCCTGGGCGCAGATGTTGCTGAACCAAGCCACGATGCAACCGATCAGCATGCTCTCTACTGTGCATCTGTAGAAGTTCTAGAGAGTCCTCCTCGGCATACCTACTCTCCGTAATCTCAGGAAATAGAGGCATTGATGTGCTTTCTTTATAATTGCATCAGTTTTCTGGGACCAGGAGAGATCTTTGGAAATATGCACGTCCAGGAATTTGAAGCTCTTGACCCTTCCCACCATTGATATAAACGGGGCTGTGAGTCCCCATCACACCCCTTCCAAAGTCCACAATCAGTTCCTTGGTTTTGCTGGTGTTGAGAGCCAGGTTATTGGGCTGGCACCATTTGGTCAGTCAGTTGATCTCTCTTCTGTACTCTGGCTCGTCTCCATCAGTGATACGTCCCACAACAGTGGTGTCATCGGCGAACTTGGTGATGGAGTTTGCACTATGACCGGCTATGCAGTCATGAGTATAGAGGGGGCTGAGCACACAGCCTTGAGGTGCTGCCGTGCTGATTGTTATCGAGGCTGACACATTTCCACCAATACGACTGACTGGTCTGTGAATGTGGTCTGTAGATAAACGGGATCATGCTTCAACAAATCATTGGGAAAATATTTAAATTTGTTTTGGAGGCAGGAAGGGGCAGAAAATATTACATAGCTACAGAGAAAATGGTGTAGGCCATTCGGCCCTTCGAGCCAGCACCGCCGTTCAATGTGATCATGGCTGATCATCCACAATCAGTACCCTGTTCCTGCGTTCTCCCCATATCCCTTGATTCCGTAAGCCCGAAGAGCTCTATCTAAATCTCTTTTGAATGCATCCAGTGAGTCGGCCTCCACTGCGTTCTGAGGCAGAAAATTCTACAAATTCACAACTCTCTGGGTGAAAAAGATTTTCCTCTCACTCAGTTCTAGATGGCTTACTCCTTATTCTTAAACTGTGGCCCCTGACTCCCACAACATCGGGAACATGTTTCCTGCAACAGGCTTGTCTAATCCCTTAATAATTTTATATCTTTCTATAAGATACCCTCTCATCCTTCTAAATTCCAGTGCATACAAGCCCAGTCGTTCCATTCTTTCATCATATGACAGTCCCGCCATCCTGGGAATTAACCTTGTGAACCTACACTGCACTCCCTCAATAGTAACAATGTCCTTCCTCAAATATTGTTGGAGGTTGTTTATGTTATTTGGTTGAGAAAAGTTATTAAAAAAATTCCAAGTCTATGCTCTATTCTATCCTGAGAGTACTACCTTCAATGTTATTACTTTGTAACCTCTTTCCTAAAACTAAATGGGCTATGAATCAATCTGAAGAGTAAAACTTGGATACAAAGATGATTCAAGGGGATAATAAAAGAATTCAAGGTGACAGCCAAACTCACTGAGGGGGAATTTGATGGCAGATGCAGCACAATGTTGAAAAATGTATATTTTTCATTTCAGTAGATAAAACAGAAATGTTGCAAAATAATGTTATTTAAATGTTGCAAAATAATGATGTGTAAAAGTACCTGCATGTCCTTGCATCAATGAAAGCTAACACACATGCATCACAGACATTAGGAAGGGCAAAATAATGTTTTTATTGCTGGGGATTTTGAGTAAAAGTATAAAGGTATCTTACCGCCATTATGTAAAGTGAATGTGAAATCTCACCTGGGTGTACTTCTAATCTTCATGCCTAAAATGACATAATTGTTATGGAAGGAGTGTAGCTAAGATTCATCAGACTGATTCCCGGGACAATATGCCTGGCATATGAGGAGAGTAGGTGAGGCCTCCATTCTCTAGAGTTTAGAGCTATCAGAGACTACCTAATTGGATTTCTTGAGCTCTCATACAGAGGAGAGCATACAAAATTCTTCTGAGGAGGATGTATCCATTCAGTAAGGAATCTAGTTGTTAAGTCAAATGAGTTTATTGTCATGTGTCCCAGATAGGACAATGAAATTCTTGCTTGCTGCAGCACAACAGAATATTGTAAGCATAAATACAGAACAGTTCAGTGTGTCTACATAGCATAGACCATATATATACATATAAATAAACAGATAAAATGCAATAGGCTGTTATAGTTCAGAGTTTGTTTGATGGTGAGTTTAATAGTCTGATGGCTGTGGGAAAGTAGCTGTTCCTGAACCTGGATGTACCAGATTTCAGGCTCCTGTACCTTCTACCTGTTGGTAGCGGAGAGATGGGTGTGTGGCCAGGATGGTGTAGGTCCTTGATGATGCTGGCACCCTTTTTGAGGCAGCAACTGCGATAGATCCCTTCGATGGTGGGGAGGTCGGAGCCGATGATGGACTGGGCAGTGGTCACAACTTTCTGCATTCTTTTCCGGTCCTGGACCCTCAAGTTGCCGAACCAAGCCACCAATTCAACCAGGCAGCATGCTCTAGAACTAGGGATCACTGTCTCAAAATAGGGGCTCGCCCATTTATGACAACAAAGAAGAGAGACTTATTTAGTCAGAATGTAGTGGATCTTTGGAATTCGGTAACATAGAGGATTGTGGAAACTCATTCATTGATTGCATTCAAAACTGAGATTGATAGATTTCTGGATGTTAAGTAATCAAGCAGTATGGGGATAAGGCAGGGAAATGGTGCGAAATAAAAGATTGGCCGTAATATTTTTGAATGGTGCAACAATGAGCTCAATGCTCTACCCACGCTCCTGTTATTATTTTTATATTAATTACATAGAAACATAGAAAATAGGTGCAGGAGTAGGCCATTCGGCCCTTCGCGCCTGCACAGCCATTCAATATGATCATGGCTGATCATCCAACTCAGTATCCTGTACCTTCCTTCTCTCCATAGCCCCTGATCCCTTTAGCCACAAGGGCCACATCTTAAATATAGCCAATGAACTGGCCTCAACTACCTTCTGTGGCAGAGAATTCCAGAGATTCACCACTCTGTGTGAAAAATGTTTTTCTCATCTCGGTCTTAAAAGATTTCCCCCATATCCTTAAACTGTGACCCCTTGTTCTGGACTTCCCCAACATCGGGAACAATCTTCCTGCATCTAGCCTGTCCAACCCCTTAAGAATTTTGTAAGTTTCTATAAGATCCCCCCTCAATCTTCTAAATTCTAGCGAGTACAAGCCGAGTCTATCCAGTCTTTCTTCATATGAAAGTCCTGCCATCCCAGGAATCAGTCTGGTGAACCTTCTCTGTACTCCCTCTATGGCAAGAATGTCCTTCCTCAGATTAGGAGACCAAAACTGTACGCAGTACTCCAGGTGTGGTCTCACCAAGACCCTGTACAACTGCAGTAGAACCTCCCTGCTCCTATACTCAAATCCTTTTACACACAATCTCTTCCTGGCCATTTATATCTACGTTGTTCCCATTAACGATGAAGTGGGGGATATTATAATGAATAATTAATTAGGGAATGCAGAGACTGAATAAATATATTGTATCTATCATGATAGATGAACTTAAAAGCCCAAATCCTCTAGAAAATGTGGGGAGAAACTAGAGCAAAGAACAAAGCAATCAATCACTCGGGATAATATACTGACAAAGTAATAGTATCAAAACTGTTAAATCCTGAGGATAGTAAGGTCTACTTCTTGTGGTTGTTTTTATTATGATTCTCTAAATTTCCACAGATTTGAAAAGGCCCAGCAGTTAGTAAACCACAAATATAATCTATTCAAGAAAAGTGGGAGATAGATGTGGGGTATAAGTTTGGGAAGGTTTGGGAATTTGTTACTAAGGAAGATTTTCAGGATACTTGGAAAATCAAAATGTAATCAAACAGGGCCCATGCGATTTTATATGCAGGAAATTACGTATGATAAATTTCTTTGAGCATGCAAAATGTAGAGAGGATGAAAGCGGACCAGTTTCCAGGAGGCATCTGGTTAGGTACCACAGATAAGTTTACTGTTTAGAGTTACAGCTGATGGAATTGAGTGTAAAGTCCCCAGATTACAATAGGGGATCCCGATCCTAACCATAACTGTTCATAATTTGAAAATCAACAAAAACAATGCATGAGAGAGGATCACAGAGGCAGCTGTGATGGAAAACCACCTTGCCCACCAGACTCTGAGAGAGCGAGTGAGTCTGCTCAGCCCTCCCAGCTCTGCTTGGCTCAACCCACCCAATTCTTGTGGCTCATTCCAGGTGGATGGGAAGCAGTGGGGGGTGTGGACTGTGCAGGCAAATACCCCATTCCCATCCCACAGAAGATGCATGCAGCTTGGTAATTAGAACAGAACGTTAAATGGAGGGAGTCTACCAAATCCTGATGGGACTGTGGGACCTAGGTGTCCTCGTAAATGAAGCAGAGAAATGTGGCAGACAGGTTTATAAAATAGCCAAGAAGATAAATGCAATGTGAGGCTTTATTGAAAAGGGGATGACATACAAAAGAAGGAAAGTCTTGCTCCATCTGCATTGGGCACTGTTGAGGCCAAATCTAGCCGTTTTGGTCACCTTATTTGAATAAAAATAAACTGCATACATACGGGTGGAATTATTTGATACAGACAAGTGTGAAGTAAGGCAGTCTGGAGACTCAAATTCTGGTAGGACAGATAGAGTAAATGACAGGGACATTAGGAACATTGAAGGTAGACAAAATTGCTGGAGAAACTCAGCGGGTGCGGCAGCATCTATGGAGCGAAGGAAATAAGCAACGTTTCGGGCCGAAACCCTTCTTCATACTGAACATTGATTCACAATGTAATGTCTGGGTATACAGTAAGTCCATAACTCCCTGAAAGTGGTGGCACAGGTAGATAAGATAATGAAGAAGGCATTTATTATGCTTGCCTTCATCGGCTGAATCATTGAGTTTAAAAAGTGGGATATCTTGTTGCAACCATATAAAATATTGGTGCGACTGAACATGAGATAATGTGTAGAGTTCTGGTTGGCACGGCACCTGGAGGATGTGGTTGTAATAGAGAGAGAGTCATCAGGATGTTACCTGGAATGGTGGGTTGGAGTTATTATTTATTTACACTGAAATGTAGGAAGCGGAGGAGTGACCTTATCAGGCTTTATAGAATTATAAAGCTTTATCGAATAGATCAAGTACTTTTTCCCAGGTAATTGGTGTCTATAACTAGTGCACAAGTTTAATGTGAGAGCTGAGAAATTCAAGGAGATTTGCGGGACAGGGTCTTCATATAGGGAATGATGGTTACCTAGAATGAGTTGTCAGACGGGGTGCTGGAGGCAGATATAATTCCAACATTTAAAAGATATTTGGATCGTTATTTTAGATAGGAAAGGTGTATGGGCCTAATGCAGAAAAATAAAGTAGATAGGCATTATGGTTGGCAGGGACAAGGTGGGCCCAATGGGTCTGCTTCTGTTCTCTATGGGTCACAATTGGCATTAGCAGTAGTTCAAGGAAGGTCCAGGAGGTTGATTCACTGACCAACTCTCTTTTCTATCCTGCAGTCAATCCTCTATTGATGGTATTGCATTTTCCCAAAATCCCTGGGATCTAATTTTGTGTAACTTCCTTTTCTGTGGTATTTTATCGGAAGTCTTTTGAAAATTCAATTATACTGCATCAATTTTACATTATACTAATCAGATCTTAAATATCCCTCTTCGATTAGCCAACTGTATTGTCCCTTTCAGAGAACAATGTTGACTATAATTATCATGTGGGAGCAACAAATGTTCAAGCTCATAGAAACATAGAAAATAGGTGCAGGAGTAGGCCATTCGGCCATTCGAGCCTGCACCGTCATTCAATATGATCATGGCTAACTGGACAACAGCTCTGTTTCTTCCTCCCTCTTTTCTTAAAAACGGAATTGTGTTATATTTACTTCTTTATAATCTGCTGTCATTGTTCTGGAATTGTGCAATACTGTATTTCCAATAATGCATCTATACAGTATCTGTTTTTGAGCCTTTGAATGCAGACTGTCCTTTTCCAAGGAAATTCATCAGGTTTAAGTTCCCTTAATTTCTTCAGTACTTTCAGTTTAGTGTAGTACTGACCTTGAATTCCTCACTGAGTTTTGCACTTTAGTTCCAGATTACTTCTGGCACAGTCATTGTGTCATCTGCTGCAATGCTGGTTTTAAGCAGTATTTGATTACTGATGCAGCAATTACCTGATTGTTGCCTTCATCTCGAGGAGCATTTTCTCCCAATCCACAGGTATACAACCATGCTTAGCATCCCTTTCAGTCTTATACTATCCTTCAGTTAACCTTGGGTGGATTTTACATGCGAATTATATTTCACAATGGAATGTGCATTTCTTAAGAATTAAGAAGCATTTCTTCAAATCTTTGTCATTGTCCACTGGCAAATTATTTTGTCTATTTTTTCAATCTTTGCCTGGCCAATATTGTCCCCAATCCCCATTTGGTTAGATATACAATTTTAATTCTCCAGTTTCTAACCAAACTATGCCTGCAGTTTTTGACAAATATATTAAAAATTCTGTCACATTGTGATCAATTGTCCTTGGAGGATCACTTACTATAACATTACTAATGAATATTGATTTGTTACACAAGACAAGTTCCATGACTGTCTGTCCCTTGTTGATTTCATGAAGCATCACTGCAGGAAACTCTTCTGAATGCATTCTGTACTCCAGTTTACTTTTGACCAGTTTGATTAGTGCAAACTGTATGAAGATTAAAGTCCCCCATAATTGCATCAGAACTCATTGAAGCCGGTGAATAGATGTAAGGAAGGAAAGGAGGAAATAATCATGAAGGTAGAAGTTATGGAGTGATATTGGAGATTTAGACTCGGTGACGTATTATATGATTCACATGGATTCTGGGGAAAAGATGAAGATGTCAGTTACACTGAAATTACAAATAGTAGTAAAATGAGGGTTAGGATAAAAGACTCTTTGCTTGGGTGACGGGACAAAAGTGGGATATTTCAGTACTTTTGGTGGGAACAAGAGTAACATTCTGAGAGGCTGCAACACTAATTGATGAGGAAACAGGAAGAGTGAATGCAAACTCAATGCTCTTCAGTGGTAATTAATGAAAGATTGTCTTTGTTGCTGTGGCCTGCTACATCATTGGTTAATCTGAAGGTATGGCTACAGGTAAATCCTAATGAGTTGGTGCCCTAATGAGTTGGTGTTCATTCCTACTCTTCCTGTAATATTCTCTATCGGTCACTTTAAGTCATCTTAGATCAATAGTGGAACTAAAGAAACCAGTTGGAGGTTGACCAGTGCATACATTATCTATTTGCGAATCATTTTTGCGGGAGGACTTGATGCATGTGCTCATCCCATTTTTGCAAAGTTAAATTAATCTGATATTGATTTTGAATAGCTTCTTGCTATGTCTAAATATATTGAGTTTGAATATAGAGCAGCACTGATATCAGCGTAGTTTATGTGTAGGGTCCTGGGACAATGTGCAGCCTCTTCCACCCAAACAATTTGTCAAATATACCAATTTCTGCAAAATTGTGTCAATGTCTTGTGTTGCATATTGCTCTGTTTAATGTCAGAATAGCAGGTCACATCCATTATATATATTGTGGCACCAGTTGCTCATTTGGAAGTTTGCCACTGCAGATCCCATGTTCAAAAGTGAAGAGAAATGATAAAATATTCTCAGACAGCTTTTGTCAGCATCCACTACAATATGGTACCGAAAGATTAGATATTGACAAAATATTAGATTAAGATCATGGTTTTTCAGAATCATCTGATGCATAATAGTATTGTGAGAAGGGAAGTATCCTGGCATCACCATGAAACATGGTCTGCAATTATTTATGTGACCAACAAACCCTTCTGCAATGCTTTCAATAATTTGGATTATCAGTGTCTAATATAGCAGGCACCATGCCAAACAGGGCAAAACCTTTAAAAGTGTAAGTTCCATTCTTTATTGGTTCCATTGTACCATCATTGTTGCCAGAAGTGCACATGCACATGTGTGGATCCCAAGTTAATGGCTATATTTGACTCTGATGCTGTAACAAAGCTAGATAGGGCTCTTAAAAATAGCGGAGTCAGGGGATATGGGGAGAAGGCAGGAACGGGGTACTGATTAGGGATGATCAGCCATGGTCACATTGAATGGCGGTGCTGGCTCAAAGGGCCAAATGGCCTACTCCTGCATCTATTGTCTATTGTCTAATACTGAATAGTCTGTTGACATGTATCTCCAAACTCACACGTATAAAGGTCTAAAGCCCTAAGTGACAGGAGCAGAATTAGGCCATTTGACCCATCAGGTCTACTCCACCATTCAATCACGGCTGATCTATCTCTCCCTCCTAACCCCATTCTCCTGATTTCTCTCCAAAGCCCTCACCCTGTATAATGGCGAGTCAGCCTAGCTTCTCTGAAAGCTACATTTACCAACTTTAGACGAGGGGGTTGGTTGTTTTTCTTGGTCTCATTCCTCCCCACCTCCCAAGGGAGAATGTGTATAAAAACAGTCATGAAAATGAGTGGTCAATAACATTTGCATCGGGTGCTTCAGCTTCTTCTACCCCATCCAAAAAAAACAGCTGAATTCTAGGAAAACTTGATATCCACATTATCCTACTCATTGCAACATTCCATAAATTAAACTTAAAGTTGGCTTGGCTAAATATTTCCATCTGGTATATGTTGGATATATTCCAAGCCTTGGTGTCATTCATAATCAATTGCCAGCCAAAGAGAAATTGTACAAATTAATTAGTATAAAGTTATATTTCAAATACATATTTAGAATATAACTACTCTGCTGAATTCCAATTTGTTTAGATGCCATTTACATCCCCAAAATGGATATAAAATAATATCCAAAAATTGCTTGAATTATAAGATGTTCAATACTGTAATAAGCGTTCCATTCTGTTGAATATGTCCATATGAATAGCAGAAATGGCATAGTTGTGAATATGTCAACACCTTTATTGTTGTGTAGAGGAATTATAATTAAGACTAGTTTCACCAATAAATGATGTAGTGATACATGGTATTGCCTTCCAGCATATAACAACTGTAGATAAATAACTAAGGAAAAACTGGAAAGTCTTTAAAACCCGCATTTTAGTGAAGTTTGTATAGAATCGTTTCTCTTTTTTCTTTACCATTTTCCCAAATCTCTTCTAGTGAGATTCCCTTTCCCTTTAATTGAGCCAGTGACATGAATGTTGTGGGTTTTTGTGTTCTTTTCAATTGCTCCTGCTACAATAGGAGTGAAACAGTGGAAGTTGTGCCAGATCATGCATCCCATTCGGAAGCTGAACTGAGTGAGCCAGCTGAGGAAATGAGGTATTGATCCTAGATAGATGATGTTATGTACAATGTGAGGTTTGCTTAGTTGCTTAGTTACCTCTAGATCCTTTTTATATATGTTAGTGAATCCCTAAAAATGGTAGACACCAGCTCATTTATTTTTTCTGAGGAAATCAAATAATAATTAAGAATGTGTGAAAGATGTACAAAAATGTGAGATGTAAAATGATGATGTTTTTGACTTGTATCTTGTTGACAACAAGGCACCTGACATTTTTATTGGAGATCAGTGCTGTTCTTCTTAGTGTATGCAAAGGTTCAATCCCTGCCTTATTTTCTCTCCCTTGCTCTTCTTTTCCCTATATCTTGCTTGTCTTTAGAGTATGCCATTCAATTATTTATGTTTTTCTCTTTCCATTTTGCTCCTTAAATGTAAATGGTGGTAAATGGCATGAAGAGAAGAGGTCCCACTCTCCCACACACAATTTGGCCTTTGTCCACCATTTGTCCTTCTTTCTATTTCACTCTGCCTTTAGACACAGAGAAGGGTTAATGCCAAATTGGTTGGCTGTAAAATAATGTGGCATTAGGTGTAAGTGAAGTTTAAGATACTGAAGATTTGGTACATAAAACTCTGAGACATTTGAAATGAAGACTTTGAACCTGAGCCATTTGGAAATAGGCACCAATGTATATTCTAACCATATAACCATATAACAATTACAGCACGGAAACAGGCCATCTCGGCCCTTCTAGTCTGTGCCGAACACTTACTCTCACCTAGTCCCATCTACCTGCACTCAGACCATAGAAACATAGAAAATAGGTGCAGGAGTAGGCCATTCGGCCCTTCGAGCCTGCACCATCATTCAATATGATCATGGCTGATCATCCAACTCAGTATCCTGTACCTGCCTTATCTCCATACCCCCTAATCCCTTTAGCCACAAGGGCCACATCTAACTCCCTCTTAAATATAGCCAATGAACTGGCCTCAACTTCCTTCTGTGGCAGAGAATTCCACAGATTCACCACTCTCTGTGAAAAATGTTTACATAACCCTCTGAAGTCTGAAGAAGGGTCTCAACTAGAAATGTCATCTATCCATGTTCTCCAGAGATACTGCCTAACCTGCTGAGTTACTCCAGCACTTTGCATGAACCATTGTAAATTGGATGGTGACTGCAACTAGGACTGTAGGACATAGAGGTGAACAAGATACATGCAGTTTAGTTTTTATAACAAACAATTTTAAGTATCAAAGCAGCCGAGATTCCAAGTTAGAATGGGAAACCTATGTACCAAAGAAGCTTCTGCTCTGAGTCATCACCTCTCAGCTTTTTTTGACCTTTGGTTTCCAGAAAATATAAAAAAGAAGTACAAGTTGGGGGATTCCAGAACTAGGGGCCACAGTTTAAGAATAAGGAGTAAGCCATTTAGAACGGAGACGAGGAAACACTTTTTCTCACAGAGAGTGGTGAGCCCGTAGAATTCTCTGCCTCCGAGGGCGGTGGAGGCAGGTTCTCTGGATGCTTTCAAGAGAGAGCTAGATAGGGGTCTTAAAAATAGCAGAGTCAGGGGATGTGGGGAGAAGGCAGGAACGGGGTACTGATTGGGGATGATCAGCCATGATCACATTGAATGGCGGTGCTGGCTCGAAGGGCCGAATGGCCTACTCCTGCAATTATTGTCTATTGTCTATAATTGTGTTGTAACTAGAGTTCATACGTTTTTGATGTGTTAAAAGGTCTGGAGATCTGGAATATGAGAGCCACGAGTTGTGTGAGGAGAATAATTAGGAAAGGAGTAGACAGAGGTAGGTGGGAAATTAAGCAGGGAGGGAAAATTGAGGAGGGGAAGGGGAGGTTTGTGCAGAGAGGATTTAAAAGTTGCATTCTAATGGTCCACTATGCTATGGCTTGGCCCCAAACATGATTCAACTTAGTGCTGTGATCTGGCCAGTCGATGGAGAACACTCAGGATGGGTATATAGATCTTGGCATCTGTCCCATAAATACTGGATCAGATACATAGAGCTTTATAAGTGCTGCCTGTATGCAAAATACATCATTTTAAAATCATTGTTGGGTTTGCAATGAAAATAAAAACAACGTCCTAGCTGAGTCCTTTTAATTCACTTGTGACAAATGACTTTCAGTGAAGGTTGTGGGCCATGAACTCAGCATTATCCCTCTTGTTCGTGAATCCTATCAGGAACTGCAGTCCATTTTTTCTGGAGCAAGGCTTCTGCCAGAAATGTGACAAGCACTTCATAAATAAAACTTGTTTTTTGCTGCAAGATTTACACATAAAAACAGTGTACATAATCTCTTACTAATCCCATTTCTGGGCAAATTGTTCTCATCCAGTATCCTTTACCGTTTCCTAATCAGATCTCAATGAGTGAATTGACCCAGCAATTTCTTCTTATTATGAAGCAGAAAAAAATTCATGCAACCGAGAAGACGTTTTAGCAATATAATTTCCAATTTTAATCAAAATGTGGGTGTGCAGATTCAGAAGATCAATAGAATATAGGTGCAGGATTAGGCCATTCGGCCCTTCGAGCCAGCACCGCCATTCAATGTGATCATGGCTTATCATTCCCAATCAGTACCCCGTTCCTGCCTTCTCCCCATATCCCCTGACTCTGCTATCTTTAAGAGCCCTATCTAGCTCTCTCTTGAAAGTATCCAGAGAACCTGCCTCCACCGCCCTCTGAGGCAGAGAATTCCACAGACTCACTACTCTCTGTGTGAAAAAGTGTTTCCTCATCTCCGTTCTAAATGCCTTACCCCTTATTCTTAAACTGTGGCCCCTGGTTCTGGATTAGCAGCCATTGTTGGCGCCACCCGGTGGTCTACAGTTTTCAAGAGTCAAGAGTGTTTTATTGTCATATGTCCCGGATGGGATAATGAAATTCTTACTTACTGCAGCAATACAGAATAAGTTCAATAGTTCATTTTACGATAAAGGGCCTGTCCAACTTGGCCATCATTTACGCGACAGGCCGGTAGTGACTGACGCGCGACCGTCGCGCACGTCATCATGCGCCTTCAAATATTTTATCTGCTCTGCAAGTAGAATTAGTCAGCGTATTAAGTGAAACATTGATAAAATTATTTTGCTGGAAAAATTCATTTACTTTTAAACTTTCTGAATTACTCCCAACAAACGCAAAATTGTATTCCGTTATAGCAGTTTGAGGGTTTGAACCCAGCTTAAGAATTAGTTTGCAAATTTAAAAAAAAATGTTGTTAGTAAAGTTGTTGGTGGTTTTAAAAAAAAACTAATTCCGTTACTAGTGTCCTTTAAGGATATAAAATCTGCAATCCTTACCTGGATGTAACTAAGGATGTTTCAAAAATACTTATTAAGGTGTTAATCTGAAGGCATTACTCTGAAAGCATTGATGCTTACGGCGTAATTATTTTCTCATTGTGGCCGACTGCGTATGGGCGGCACGCGGCGGCGAATTGTTAGGCACGGTGACGTAATCATGCGTCACCACGCACTACACGTACGAGGTCTGGACGTCAGCGAGCGACCGCAGTATGTCCGCATGTGTAAGCGATACGCCACGCCTGTGGCGCACAAAGATTTTGTGCTGCAAGAAATCCTGGAGCGCCGCGCGATACCGCGCGTAACTCCATACCTCTCCACGCCTCTCCATGTGCCTGTCCCACGCTACCCACACGCAACTCAAATTTTTGGAGGTTGCGTAAATGGCGCGCAAATGATGGCCAAGTGGGACAGGCCCTTAAAGGTATGAATCTATGGGTGGCACAGATCACTAATGGTTTTAACAGTAGCTGTTTGGAAATTATCAAACCGGGGATGTTCTCAGCAAGAATTGCAATTATATGGAGCAAATACTTTTTAGACAATGAGCATAACATTTTTGCAACAGATTTAAGTGTCTCTCATGTGTTTAAGATTGCTTAATCCCAGAGTACAGTTACAGTGAGTGAAGCATTGAAGATAACTTTAAACCTAACTCACCTCCCAAATTAGCCACTTATGGAATAGTTTCAGCAAATGTATGTTTATTTGGCTGAATGGGGCTGCATGGGATCAAGTTCTGCATTGAAATTAACAGTCACATCCTGCAGGAACCCACATGTTTGTGGTAACTACTTTTAAAGTTAACAACTTCAGTGGACATTCAGTTGATGGATGTGGAAATAAATTGGTGAAACATTGGTAAAATTAATTATCAAATATTCTAATCCTCATCTGTGCTGTTCTTCTAGACATTATAGGTATAGGAATAGCTTTTTGGATTTTGGAACAATTGGGATGGAGTTATGGAATTCTAGAACAAACCAATATTTATTATTTGTCTATTCATTTGATTTTTAAATCCCCTTCTTCAATAATATTGAATGCATTTTAAGGTTAAACTAAGAACAACATGTTTCACATTCCATTAGCTTCAAAAATTTGAGCCATCAAAGACCTCTTTACACCCAATCAACTGAATAGAATTTAATATCTAGATCCGGAAGTGGCGGCGCTGCCCAGGCAGCTGCGGCTCGCCTGCAGTCCGTTTGTCTTATTTTTTGTCTTGTTAGATGTATATTTTGGTTTATTTTTAGTTGTGTATTTGTGGGAAGGGGGGTGGGGGGGGAAACTTAATCTCTTCCTTGAACGGGGACGCGACCTTTTCCTTGTCGTGTCACCGTTTTCGCTGGGGGCCTAACATCGCGGAGCTGGCGGCCTCCAACTGGAATCGATCTGAGGGCTCCGGTCGCAGAGCCTGTGGACTCACCATCGCGGAGCTGGCTGTCTTAGGAGGCTGTGGTGGCGCCCCGACTTCGGAGCTTCGGAGGCTTCGGCCGCGGGCCATGTGGACGGTAACATCAGGAGCTCGCAGGTCCCTGGTAGGAGACTGCTTTTCCGGAACTCCCGCAATGGCAGTTTCATCCGCCCCGAATCGCGGGGTTTGAATCGGCCCGTCGCAGGGTCTTTCATCGCCCGGCGCGGCTTAATCAGCCGTGGGAATTACCATCGCCCACCGGGGCCTTTAACATCAAGAGCCTCGATCGCCTCGACGAAGCAGTTGAGTGCCTGACCGCCCAAGAAGAAGCAGGGAAGAGATAATGCTTTTTGCCTTCCATCACAATGAGGAGGTGTCTGGAGATTCACTGTGATGGATGTTTGTTAAACTGTTCATTGTGTGTTTTGTTGTTTTGCTGTCATGACTGCATGGGACAAAATTTTGTTCAAACTTTTGTTTGAATGACAATAAAAGGAAATTCTATTCTATTCCATTCTATTCTGGATTGCCATTTAGGTACAACACCAGCGAACAATAACAGCAAGCAATTAACAGCAAGAAAATAATATAGAAAAACTACTGTCAGAAGTGAATGATGTTTCCATCAATGGCATTTAGATTTTTGGCTAACTGTGTTAACTGTTTTATGCTATTAAGATTCTTTCAGGATCTTCAGTTTCGAACTATCAGATTTATTTGACATGTTCATAAATAATTTTAAACTTTGGTGATAATTTTGTGCAATAGGTTTCAAGGTCAGTTTATTAACACATGCACCAAGGCTACAGTGACATTTGAATTACCATACATCCATACTTTAAAAAAAAGCAACAAGCCACACAACTACATAAAAGTTAACATAAACATCCACCACAGCGGATTCCCCACGTTCCTCACTGTGATGGAAGGCAATAAATTCTAATCTACTTCCTCATTATTCTCCCGCGGTCGGGGCAATCGAAGCTTCTGCAGCCGGTAATTGAAGCCCCCGCGTCGGGGCAGTCAAAGCTGCGGTTTGGAGCTCCCGCAGTCGGTCTCTAACCAGAGACCGCGAGCACCATGATTTTAAAGTCCGCAGTCTTCCGTGGTTGGAGCTCCAAAGTCAATCCCCAACAGGGATCGCGAGCTCCACGATGGTAAGTCCGCAGGCTCCCACTGTTGGAGCTCCTGAAGTCGGTTTCCCGCAAAGGCCGCCAACTCTTTAATGTTGGGCCGCAGTGCGGACAGAGATACGATACTGGAAAAAAATTGCATATCTGTTGAGGTAAGAGATTAAAAAATGTTTCCCACCCCCCCCACATAAAACAAGGTAAAGAATACTAAGAACATACATTTAATACATACTATCAAACAACAAAGAAAGAAGAGACAGCAGGCACTGTTGGCGCCACCCGGTGGTCTACAGTTTTCAAGAATCAAGAGTTAAGATTGTTTTATTGTCATATGTCCCGGATGGGACAATGCAATTCTTACTTGCTGCAGCACAACAGAATAAGTTCAATAGGTCAACAGAGTTCACGTTCCTTTTGCGGTAAAGGTATGGATCTATGGGTGGCACAGTGACACAGGTGATAGACCTACTACCTCACAGTGCCAGAAACCTGGATTCAATCCTGATCTCGGGTGCTGTCCTCATGGAGTTTGCACGTTCTCACTGTAACGGCATGGGTTATCTCCAGGTACTAAAAATGTACGGGTTTTCAGGTTGATCAGCCATGATCCTATTGAATGGCGGTGCAGGCTCGAAGGGCCGTATGGCCTACTCCTGCACCTATTTTCTATGTTAATTGGTCTCTAAAAATGTAGCCCTTAATATGTTGAGAGTGGATGAGAAAGTGGGATAACATAGAACTATGGGCAATGGGCAATCGATTATCTTTTTTTATTTATTCATGTGTGTATATATTTATATAATGGTATATGGACACACTGATCTGTTTTGTAGTCAATGCCTACTATGTTCTGTTGTGCTGAAGCAAAGCAAGAATTTCATTGTCCTATCAGGGACACATGACAATAAACTCACTTGAACTTGAACTTAGAAACAGAAATTAGGTGCAGGAGTAGGCCATTCGGCCCTTCGAGCCTGCACCGCCATTCAATATGATCATGGCTGATCATCCAACTCAGTATCCCGTACCTGCCTTCTTTCCATACCCTCTGATCCCCTTAGCCACCAGAGCCACATCTAACTCCCTCTTAAATATAGCCAATGAACTGGCCTCAACTACCCTCTGTGGCAGAGAGTTCCAGAGATTCACCACTCTCTGTGTGAAAAAAGTTTTTCTCATCTCGGTTTTAAAGGATTTCCCCCTTATCCTTAAGCTGTGACCCCTTGTCCTGGACTTCCCCAACATCGGGAACAATCTTCCTGCATCTAGCCTGTCCAACCCCTTAAGAATTTTGTAAGTTTCTATAAGATCCCCTCTCAATCTCCTAAATTCTAGAGAGTATAAACCAAGTCTATCCAGTCTTTCTTCATAAGACAGTCCTGACATCCCAGGAATCAGTCTGGTGAACCTTCTCTGCACTCCCTCTATGGCAATAATGTCCTTCCTCAGATTTGGAGACCAAAACTGTACGCAATACTCCAGGTGTGGTCTCACCAAGACCCTGTACAACTGCAGTAGAACCTCCCAGCTCCTATACTCAAATCCTTTTGCTATGAAAGCTAACATACCATTCGCTTTCTTCACTGCCTGCTGCACCTGCATGCCTACTTTCAATGACTGGTGTACCATGACACCCAGGTCTCGCTGCATCTCCCCTTTTCCTAATCGGCCACCATTTAGATAACTTGGTCGGCATAGAGTCAGTGGGCCAAAGGCCGTGTTTTCATATTGCATCTCTAAAACTTAAACTATTCATTTCAAATGATCTAACAGTTACAAACCAATTGCAGGCAAGGAAACCTGTGTTAATAGTGAAAAGCTTCTAATAATATGGAAGTAATCTTTTCTAGACTTGCTTTTGGGTTACTTTTTCTTTTTGCTGGATATTTCAATTTTTTGCATACGCTTATCATACAAATCATATGGGTACCACTATTCTTCATCTATACCTACCGGAAATATGTCGTCACAGTTGCATGTTCGGAAAAAAATCTGAGCATACCAATCTTATTATTGGGCTAAAAATAGCTTCTTTCCACATATGCATGATTTCATTGGAGGATTAGAGCATTGAGCTGTTATGGAGATTGAGACCTCAGTCTTTAATCTTATTGTTGACTTCATGACATTTCATATACGCTTGCTATTAGACCTGCTCTAGGACAAACAGTTAATTCATACATACCAATCAACCGCCTTCCTAGACTATAATTTTGAAGTTCTGTTTATCCGGTTCTCCTGTGTTGCTCATAGATAGATAGATATAATTTAGATATAATTTAATTGCCACACAACCAAGGTCGGTGGAATTTGGGTTGCCAGCAGCGGTACAGTAATAAAGAACACACAACCACAATAAAAAATTTACACAAACGTCCACCACAGCATTCATCACTGTGGTGGAAGGCACAGAACTTGGCCAGTCCTCATGGCTTTTGGTTATGAAATAATTCGACTTTAAAATTCTAATAATTGTTTTGAAAATCCTCCATGACTATGTCCTTTCTTATCTTTGCAACATCCTCCAATCTTGAAACCTTGTAAGGTAGGAGTAAACGGGTCCTTTTCACAATGGCAGGCAGTGACTAGTGGGGTACCGCAAGGCTCAGTGCTGGGACCCCAGCTATTTACAATATATATTAATGATCTGGATGAGGGAATTGAAGGCAATATCTCCAAGTTTGCGGATGACACTAAGCTGGGGGGCAGTGTTAGCTGTGAGGAGGATGCTAGGAGACTGCAAGGTGACTTGGATAGGCTGGGTGAGTGGGCAAATGTTTGGCAGATGCAGTATAATGTGGATAAATGTGAGGTTATCCATTTTGGTGGCAAAAACAGGAAAGCAGACTATTATCTAAATGGTGGCCGACTAGGAAAAGGGGAGATGCAGCGAGACCTGGGTGTCATGGTACACCAGTCATTGAAAGTGGGCATGCAGGTGCAGCAGGCAGTGAAGAAAGCGAATGGTATGTTAGCTTTCATAGCAAAAGGATTTGAGTATAGGAGCAGGGAGGTTCTACTGCAGTTGTACAGGGTCTTGGTGAGACCACACCTGGAGTATTGCGTACAGTTTTGGTCTCCAAATCTGAGGAAGGACATTATTGCCATAGAGGGAGTGCAGAGAAGGTTCACCAGACTGATTCCTGGGATGTCAGGACTGTCTTATGAAGAAAGACTGGATAGACTTGGTTTATACTCTCTAGAATTTAGGAGATTGAGAGGGGATCTTATAGAAACTTACAAAATTCTTAAGGGGTTGGACAGGCTAGATGCAGGAAGATTGCTCCCGATGTTGGGGAAGTCCAGGACAAGGGGTCACAGCTTAAGGATAAGGGGGAAATCCTTTAAAACCGAGATGAGAAGAACTTTTTTCACACAGAGAGTGGTGAATCTCTGGAACTCCCTGCCACAGAGGGTAGTCGAGGCCAGTGCATTGGCTATATTTAAGAGGGAGTTAGATGTGGCTAAGGGGATCAGAGGGCATGGAGAGAAGGCAGGTACGGGATACTGAGTTGGATGATCAGCCATGATCATATTGAATGGCGGTGCAGGCTCGAAGGGCCGAATGGCCTACTCCTGCACCTAATTTCTATGTTTCTATGTTTCTATCTGCTCCTCTACTCTGACCTCTTGAATTGCACAAAGTTTATTCACTACTGCATTAGCAGCCATGTATTCAATAAGGTATTTTGGCCAGAATTCCTTTCCTAAAACCCTCGCGAGGGAGAGCAATTATAAAAGGAGGGGGAAAAAAGGCAAAGGATATGAATGGGAATTGTCATTCCTCTTTGATCTTAGTCTGATCTCCCGTGATGAATGATGAAAAATAAAAAAGGTATTAATCATTCTTTTAGTATTTTATGTTATCTATTATAATATTAAGAATCAATAAAAGGCTAATGTATTTAATTAGCAATGTTGTATTGTCTTACTTAGCATTTAAACAGTTGCTCTCTCTGATACTCCTTTGGTCTTCTTATACCTATTGAAATGAAGAATCTTTTTATATTATGTTGACCTATAATGCCAATCAATATACTCTACCTCCAGAATACTTTTACAATTGTATATAAAATTAGTAAAACAGAATGACTGTCTGATTACTCATTCTGATGCAGATATAGAATGAGACCTGGAAAGATTTATCTTGCTAGCAGGGTGGACATCGGTCTCAGAAAAAAAACCTGAGTGTTAAATATCTGAAATGTAATTATGCACGTTTTTTCAACAATGAAAATTGACATTACTTTGGAGGCAAACATTGAAAATGCAAATCTGGAAATCTATTAGAGAGTAACATGGACAAAAGAGTATGGGAGTTGCAAAGTGCAGAGAAGATGGCCAAGCCCAGCTGGTTGAACTGGGCATGTCCCCCAGTCCCAAAGAGAAAAAAAGGAAGGTTAAAAATATCAAGCTAAGCTGTTATTACAGATGCCTATTACGGATCGGAAAAGTTATATACCTGAAGTTGTCATTCTTGAACACGAGGGCACAGGCTGATAAGTCAGAGTGGAAGTGAGATGGGGAATTAAAGTAGCAGGTAACCAGAAGCTCAGGGTTGCCCCAGCAGACTGAATGCAAGATTTTTTCACAAAGCGATCATCCCGTCTGCTCAAACACTGATTTGGGACACTGTACATTGCTCAGGAAATTCAATCAGGCACTTCTTGGCATGGTTTTCCATCAGTTATTTATGGAATTATATCACTCCCCACCCGTAGCTTCTTTTAGAGGGCAGATGAGACCAACATCATTGGATGTTATGATTATGTATTAACATCCCACACCAGATTGGGACCCTGTAATTTAGTCACATATTTTATTTAATAAAAATAAACTGCAGATGGTTATTTACACCAAAAATAGACTCAAAATGCTGGAGTAACCCAACGAGTCAGGTACATCTCCGGAGAAAATGTTGGAATGAGCTTCCAGTGGAAGTGGTGGCAGCAGGTTCGTTGGTATCATTTAAAAATAAATTGGATAGGCATATGGATGAGAAGGGAATGGAGGGTTATGGTATGAGTGCAGGCAGGTGGGACTAAGGGAAAAAAGTTGTTCGGCACGGACTTGTAGGGCCGAGATGGCCTGTTTCCGTGCTGTAATTGTTATATGGTTATATGGTTAAAATGAATAGGTGATGTTTCAGGTCAAGACCCTTCTTCAGACTAAATTTAGGGGAGAGGAACTGGAACTGAATTGTAGGGGAGGAACCCAGCCTGGTGTCATCCGTTGCCGGTCCTGGTCTTTTCTTGCATCCAGTTCCTCCCCCCCACAATCAGTCTGAAAAAGGGTCACAAGTCAAGATGACACCTATCCATAGATGTTGCTTGACGCGCAGCATTTTGTGACTATCTCCTTGATTTTCCTTCAGCTACTCCACCTCATTAGGCCAAGCTGCACCACATCTATTTTTCCCCTGCTGATCTACCAAACCCTGACCATCTAATCTTTAACCATCTATTCCTTCACTACAAGATCCCAACCTCTGATACTCCTCGGATTCCCTAACATTCAAGGACCAAACTAATAACTTTCTGAGTGGTGTGCTCACAACAATCTCTCTCTGAACACTAAAAAGACAAAGGAGATCATCACTGATTTCAGGCGACATAGAGCGGAGCTCAGGCCACTGGAGATAGGGGGCGAGGAGGTGGAGAGGGTGCCTAGTTTTAAATTTCTGGGGATCAACATCAGTGAGGATCTTAAATGGTCTGTGAACTCTGCTGTAGTTGTAAAAAAGGCGCAACAGAGACTTTACTTCCTCAAAACACTGAGGAAGGCCCATCTGTCTGCTAAACTGCTGGAGTCTTTCTACCGCTGTTCGGTAGAAAGCATATTGACTTACTGCATAACTGCCTGGTTTGGGAACTGTTCAGCAGCTGACAGAGCAGCTCTCCAGAGGGTGATAAAAACTGCCCAGGGTATCATTGGACTCCCCCTGCCCCCTCTGGAGGACATTTACCACTCCAGATGCCGCAGCAGGACCTGCAATATCGTGAAAGACATTACACATCCTTGTCACCACCTTTTCACACTGCTGCCCTCAGGAAAAAGGTACAGGTCGCTAAAGTCACGCACTGCCAGACTCAAGAACAGCTTTTACCCATCAACAATCTTGGAACTGAACTCTGTCTCGGGAGCGGGTTATGGGGAAGGAGGGGGGGTGGGAGACAGTGTTAATTTATGTAAATGTGAATCCATGGGTGGGTTTGGGGAGGGAGGGAGTGTAAAAAGTATGAGTATGTGAATGTTTGAAGTTCTTTTAAATGGAGAGACACAGTAATCTCGTATGTGACACATGCAATGACAATAAAGCATTCTGATCTGATCTGATCTGAATACCCTGTGATATCTTTGAGTCCATGGTGTTCCCACCACCAATTGTTCTTCAAGTGACCCCTTGACTGTCAAACTCCACTCCACTTCTTCATTTACCACCCACCACCTATTTCTATGAATGCTGCATCTTGGAGCTAAAAATTACTAAGTAGACAATGACCTGTGCCTTTTAGATTTGTGAACCACTGACAATTTAAGTGTTTTCTTTAAAAGTTACTGAAATATTTCAATAATCGTCATGAGCACTTAAAGCTGTCCAGGGGAGCTTGAAGCCAAAGAGACCCAGGATTAAAAAACTTTAGTATTAAAGTATTTAGTATTAGCTGTGGATCCCCAGCAGGACTAATAACAAGACCTGTCAAAGAATGGATGAGCTTCTAGCGAGTCAACGGCCATCCACACTTCAGTAGAAGTTGTGATCACTCTCGTACACGGCATTGTAAGGAATGATGATAAAGCACACACACACCTAAATCCGATACTTCCAGCAGCGGAAGTCCGCAGGAACCGGAGGACAGAGATGTGTGGTCCATCACCAATCCCGCCGAAAACCAGCACCACTGCATTGCTAAATGGTCTGTCCCACACGCAATTTTTTTTGGCAACTTGCCGGCACCCGTCACAGTCGCAGCAGGTCCCGAACTTTTTCAAAATGTTGAAAACCCAGTGGCGACCAGAAAAATGTATGACTCTTTGGGCGACTACTCACGATCCAAACAGGCGTCACCCCGCGACATGGTTAAATAAGACAGATTGACTCTGGTGGTTGTGAAGTGTAGCAACAGCACACCTTGTTGATTATCGCACACCACAATTTCCTACTAGTGAAAATCAGAAGTGATGGTTTGAACAGATTTCTCCACTAATCGCATTGTTACTATTACTCTACTGATTATGACCCCATAGCAATTTAAATGTTGCATATGAAGTTTTATTGTTACTTTATAATTTATATGTGAAGGAAATTATAAATTAGCAACTCTGATTGAATTACCAGAAGACTGAGCATTTCAATAAATATGAGAGCAATGTAGCGCACTATCCTGAAGATTCAGTGCTTCCACTTAAAAAGTTCTATTCATAGTGACACAGGGAAATGTAGGAACCTCCCTGAATTGTACCATTACCATACTGCACTTAAATGGAAGTGTCTGAAAAGTGATATAGTCACATCATTGTAATTGCTTCCTCGGGCTGTTCATTTGAAACTCTAAGTGCTATCACTTCACTTTCTATGTCATTAACAAAGGAAACAAAACCAGCTCCAGATGGGAATCTAGCTGTAGCTGCATTTGCTACTACAGCAATATCCAGTCCTAGAAATGCTGGTTCTCCATAGTTTTAAATAGTTAAATAAATCATTAAAATCTTAGATGTAGCATTATAGCAGATGGGAGCGTGTGGATTGTTAAGCTACAAAGGTACATATAGATGATGTACCGGGAACTTTATTTGCAAAATACTATTTTTGCTGAATTTTAATCCATGTGCCTTGAAGTAGTGTCCAAGGTGAAAGTATGAGAGCATGATATGGTAACAATTCATTGGCACCATTTGGTGTTTAAAAAATCCATTGCACAGGTGTGGAACTGTACTCTGAAGGCTATCAGCCAAGTTGAGTTAAATTGTATAAAGCGCTCATTGAATGTATAAGATTAATATTCATGATTACTATAAATGTTTTATTCACTGTCTAAACTATATAATAGTGTTTTGTATTGAATTAGATCAGCATTTGTACTTTGTTTTTGAAGCACTGAAACATTTTGTAATGAGACACTAATCAACTTGGCTTGACTTGTTTTCTTTCCATCACAGCTATTATCTTCTGGCCAATCTATGTTCTCAAAAAATATTCCATATTAACCATGAAAAACTTTAAAACATTTTTAGGAAATTCAGCATTTTCATTGATTGAAGGATTTATCTTTCAGAATAGCATCTGACATTTGAGAGACTTGATAACTGCATTTACTAGTATTGGTGACACATCCAACATACTACTGGTTTGAGTCTCTATCACAACTTTGTACATAGACAACCACCTGTTAAATAATTCAGACTTTGGATAAAAGCCAGAAGTTCACAATCGTGTCATAAACGTTTGCTTTTGAAAGGTTAAAGTTCAACTGAGTGGCTTTTTGACTGACATTACAGGAATCGCGAGCCATCCGATAGACAGGAATATCAAAGATCCAGATCAACAGAGCAACGGCCTGTGCTTGAGCGGATGAACTCCCGCTCCAGATCCTCTGAGCGTGCCGAAACAAACGTCATGAGATCGATGCCATCATTAACATCGGGAAGATCTGCCCCTCCTTCACCTGCACTAACGAGGTGAAAGAGATACATGAAACTACTGGACTAATCACCTTATCCCCATGCAAACTCACCCTTTATTTTTCTTGTAGCTTAGTGGTGTACCCTTTCATCATAGATTAGCCACTAGACGCCCCCAGTCCTCTCCTTCCCCCCCCCTGTAGCAATAAACACAGCACTTATATCCTTACAAGGATATAATGGTGTGGACATCATGTGTTTTGTTTTTCAACATTCTTTAAGAGCATCTGTTATGTTAAGAAACCTGGAAATTCTGGTTTTGGTAAAATTTGGTAATTATCTTGATTTTCTCTTACAGCTCAAAGATCATTAAAAGGAATAAGATGCAATCTTTAATCTCCTTGTCATCTGCGGATCAAATAACATTGTTGTGGCAATGCTATACTATATGTTGATCATGTTATTGCATCTTTAAATCATAATGTGTAGCAATCATTAAGGAAATAGACCATGCATATTTCCTAGCTGGCAAGAGAAAAAATCCATTAATAGATCTACATCTAGCTTTTTTTATATAAGAAAAAGAATTGGATTCTAAACAATCTAAGATGATACAATCCAATGATTGTTTTATGTTTCCATGCTTATTTACTAATTAATACAAATATAGTAACTTTAAAGAAAGGCATTAAACCTTTCTGTTAATAATTCCGAAATGTACCTTTCCTATGTCGACATTTGGACCTTTCCTTCATTTCCTCAAACATTCTTTGTAGAATTTATTAATTTTCCTTTATTGAATATGCTCATTTATCCCTGCATGCAATGGGTCTATTGCACTTTGTGACATAAGAAAGCTGCCACCTTGTTTTGATTTTTGATTAATTATAAACCCAGAAATTTCGGATCAAATAAAGTACAGTACTCAGTAAAATAAATCTTTATTGAAGTTCACTCTATTTGGTGTATTAAGTGAGTGCTGAATGGAACACTAGCATCTGATTGACAAACTCATGAAAAATGGGGAAAAAGAAAAGGTTAAAATTTCATTTGATATTTTGATTTCCCTAAAGTATATAAACTTTAACAGCATGTTTCCAGGTAGTAAGTGTTTGCTAAGCTCATTAATTGCCATCCAGACTGCTAGAAGTGAATTGAAATTTAAAAAGCGATTTTCCATGGCTACAGTACAGCACCCAGTACAACAACACAAAGGCTGCCATGGAGCTCAGGGAAAAGATAATGGTCGGGAGAAACATGGCACCTTCCTGTGTGTCTACTTTGGTCATGCAGTAATTGGTGTCCCATACCACTATGAGTAACAGGTTCAGCAAGGGGCCTCTTCCACACTTTGCATACTATGGAGATGCTGCAATGTTTGTCAGTGATGGTTGTGAAGCAAAGAATAATGAGTTGGGCAGATGTAGTGTCAAAAACCTCAATGTCCCAATGGAAGCTTTATACCTCACATCTCAGTGGTGATTTTATGGACTTTGTTCCATGTGTTACTATCATTGAAAATTGCAGGTTGTAGATCACTGCTTTACCAGTCAATTTTGTTTGTAATTTCAATAGACAATAGGTGCAGGATTTGGCCATTTGGCCCTTCGAGCCCTTCAAGGTGATCATGGCTGATCATCCCCAATCAGTACCCCGTTCCTGCCTTCTCCCCATATCCCCTGACTCCGCTATTTTTAAGAGCCCTATCTAGCTCTCTCTTGAAAGCATCCAGAAAACCTGCCTCCACCGCCCTCAGAGGCAGAGAATTCCACAGACTCACCACTCTCTGTGAGAAAAAGTGTTTCCTCGTCTCCGTTCTAAATGGCTTACTCCAAACATTTCAGAAATGTTTGTTGCAGATCAGAGAACATCATTGACAATGGAAAACAATAACAAAAGTACTGGAAAAACTCAGCCAGTCAAGTAGCATATGTGAAAAGGACAAGCAAGTCAACATTTTAAGTCAATGACTCTCAGAACCGAGATATGGACTGGTTTCTCTTTCTACAGATGCTGCCTGATTGTCTGAGTTCTTCCAGCTTTTCTTGGTATTGTTCTAGATTGCAGCATCTACAGTTTTATTTGTTTACCATTAAAAGTGCTGTGTGATGCCGATCAAACATCAGATACACTGAGGTGAATCACACCCCAAAGTGCCTTGGCCAATTTCCTATTGATTCCCAACCAAACTGGAAATGATCACTGGTATGGCCAAATGTGTGTAAAATGGCTCTTTTGTGCAAATTATGCTTAAGTGGATCCAGTTTCCAGGCAGGCATTAGCATAGGTTATGAAATATATCCATCCTATCCCTACTTCAGTTTGAAGAGATAGTGTTTCAGTAATAACAATCTTTTACCCTCTGAGTAATGAATCTCTAAAACATTGTGAAAATTACTCATTTGCTCTTCTAATCAAAATAGGAGAGCAACACAATATTTCCTTGCAAAATATAATATACTTTGCACTGTAATTATTATATTTAAAGTTTCTCTTAATCTTGGAAAGGGTTATAGACCAGCTAACTGTTTACCAACTAATTAGAAATAGATTACAGAAATCTATGCTTTATCGATACTGACATTTTTTTGTTTTGTTTCACATTCTATGAGTTTGCTGATATGTTATGTTTGGGATATAGTCTTGTGCATAGTAGAAACATTTCTCATACATTGCTTTTTTTTTTAAAACTGATGCAGTGAGGTCGTTTGATATTTCATTCATATAATCCCTATATTACACATTCCATGTTCTAGGGTGGATATACTTATTTTGATATTCCTCCCCACGTATTTTGCAGAAAGCAATTACTGTATTTTTTAAATTACACAGGTCACATCCCCGTAGTGGATCAGTACAAACCAGTCCAACCAGTACACCGATGTTAGGACGGAGGGGTCGACAGCTGCCACAACTTCCACCAAAAGGGACTCTGGAAAGAAGTGAGTTCGAGCTATTAAACTTACTTAATCATTATATCAAGTGGAGCGAAATACATAGCCTGCTTCAGGTTTGATAATGTTGAAATGCAATAAAAATTGGAGCTCATTTCTGATGACTTTAAGTTATGTACAGGCAGATCTTAACAAATCATGAAATGGTTAGAAAGAAAATGGGATACTCTTGGGATTCGTAACAAGTCAGGCAGTATCTATCGAGAGAGAAGCAAAGTTAATGGTTTGACCTGAAACATTAACTCTGTTTCTCTTTCCTACAGAATTCTTAATAACAACAGAAATAAAATATGTGATAAGGTAACGATCGTAAAGCTTATACATTACTGACAATCTGCAATTAAATTAACTCTCCATATTGATGCACAGTTCAAATTTAGCGGAAATCTATCTCATCTAAATTACTCTAGTGCTTTACGATATTATATAATGCAGAATTAAACCAGAGCATCCGCATTTATTTTGCTTAGTAAAACTTGCGGGAATTCCGATTTTCATCAATGCTGCAGTAACATACCTCTTTGATATTCATACTGTGACAGAATGGAGTAAACCTGAACTTAAGGAACTGATAACATTTTTCATGAAAATATTTTAAATTATCCAAAATTTAAACTTTAAATTTAATGCTCCTAATTTCAATTTTTATTTTTATGGAGAGAAATAAATCAGCTTTACCTATGAAAGATTATTGTTGGCATTCCTTTTTCCTTGCACAATTTTATTTTATTTATTCGTGATTCTTTTCCCTGTTACTTCCTTCCCAGACAATGGAGAAGAAGGAATTGATCTTTATGAAGGTTTGTAATCAGAAATAGTGTTACTTTTGTGGAGGAGTCTTTTGGGCTTTTTCTGCAGAAATAAGCACAACTGCAATAGATTTCCTCTGGTTTCAGTTGTCCAGTTTTATAATATCAGCAATTACATTTTTACTTTCCCTTTTAAAAAATAACAGATATTGCAAATATTTGTCTAGATTTGATATAAAATTAGATTTAGAGTAGAGCTCGCTACAAATAATTTTATCTTACATTTATGGGCAGGAAACCATGTCATATCAATTGCAGTCACTTTGTACAAAGGGTATGGGTAGAGAATATAAGTACAAACTGTTCAGAAGAAAAGCTTCACTTAGGTATTTTTTTGCATTGTATGAATGCGTAACTGCACATACAGCCAAAATATATGCCTTGCATAGTTGCATGATTTCAATTATTATTTTTGATATTGATTGTGTTAAGCAGTTAATTTTGATTTCTAACAAATACTTAGGACTTCAAGCACATTATAGAAAATAACTCCAGCCTCTAATTATGTATATACTGTATAGTGTTTATCTTTGAATAATAAATATCTAATGATACTGCTAGGCAACCATTATACCAAATAACATTTTAAATCACATTTTTGCCATAATGTATCTATTACCATTTAAAAAAGTAAAGCTTATGTTAGCAAGATGCCTGGGAATGTCCACACTCATTTAGCTGAAGCTGCCGACTCTGTACAATGTGTTCTTCTTGCCAATCCCTTCAGATGCAGAGATTGTTCCCTTGTACACTCAAACTGACGAAGACATTGCTCTTTACCAAGTGTGAACCAGATAATTTTTTTAAAGTCTGTTAGATGTAACATTAAACATTAGAGTGACACTTTTATAGTAAATTGCATTTTTGCAATCAAAAATTGTGGAATTGACACATTTCAGCAATATTCATGGTAGCATGGTAAAACTCCCGTGACAGTACAATTGCTCTGGAATTGGATAAGAGAAAAAAAATTGGTCTTCGTTATATGCACATACCCTCCCTCAATGAGAGCAGTTTGTTCTCATTTCCTGTTGAACAACCGCCCAACAGGAAATTACACTATACATATCCATTTGACATAATGCCAGTGCCATTTACATACTATTTTTTGTGAATGTAATGATATCAATGCATGCAGTTTGAGACTTGTGGACAGGAATTGGATCAAGAGCTTTCAACTTGCCATCTTTAATGTCAAGAAATATTCACACATAGAGTACACATTGCAGATGGTCCACAGCCAAATGGGAATTAAAGGATTCCTGTTGTAATTTATTTTATATATATCCACTGATGCCCCAAAGCGTATCTTCTATATGCAGACAACACTTATTTAGATTGCAGTATCTATAGACAAGATTCAACTGTGTAGGAAGGAACTGCAGATGATGGTTTAAACCAAAGATAGACACAAAATGCCGGAGTAACTCAGCGGAACAGGCAGCATCTCTGGCGAATAGGAATGGGTGACGTTTCGGCTCGAAACCTCTCTTTATCTGTGATCCGTGAAGCTGATGCCATTTGGTCCATTCATAACACGGGGACAGACTACACCCCTCTCTAGTCTGAGAGAAGACATTAATGCTCCCAATTACTATCCCCAATCCTGTTCTCATCCTTCATTCTCTGATTTCCCACCACCCGTGTTCCTCCCTCTCAATGGAAAATACCCTCTGCGAACTTGCAAGTCTACTTCCACCATTTTGAACAGGTAAATCACCACCAAAGTAATTTCTTAAAGGAAAAATGTTGCTATTTACTGATTTTATTTTCATAAAATCCAATTTGATGTTAGGACAAAATATAATGCCCATTTAGCGAACTAAAAATGGGGTAAAGCAAATTCGTAGGAATTTGATTTTACATTTAAAGACAAAATGTTGGAGTAACTCAGGAGGTCAGGCAGCATTGATGCAGAACATGTGACGTTTTGGGTCAACACCTTTCATGATCCAAAACATCACCTATCCATGTTGTCCAGAGATGTTGCCTGACCTCCTGAGTTATTCCAGTGCTCTGCGTCCTTTTGTTTATTAACAAGCATCTGCAGTTCTTTGCTTATACTTCCTGATTTTACAGCTATATGCTTAGAAATCTAATATCAGGATATCCCTTTCAGAAGGAAGAAGGACTTAGTTGGTTGATGGATAATATTAGGACAATATTTGAATATTACAGGGTTATTTAATCATAGAATAGCCAACAGCGATTCAGATAGGCATGAGTACCTTCAGCAATGCTGAAGCTCCCACCACCTTTTTTGTTACAGCATTGATCATGGAATCATTCCAGTGATTCCAACTGTGCATGCACAATGATTGACATCGCAGTTGCTGCCTGAGGATCATTGTGTATAATCAGGTCACGTACATTGAGGGCTTGTTAGAATTTACAAAGCTCACTCTACAAACACAATATTGCCTATTATCAATTCTTATTGTCAATTGTCTTATTGTCTTATTATCAATTATTCTTATTATATATAAAATAATTACACAGTATATAAAAATTCAGAGAGGCATTTGGATAGATAAATGGTTAGGATGGGTTAAAAGGGACATGGACCAAATGCAGGTGTATGGGTGTTTCACTGATACCATCTTGGTTGCCATGTAAAAGTTAGGCCAATAGAATGGGTTAAAAATGATGTGAGCCAAAGCAAGGGCTCCTGCAATTTCCTCTCTAGCTTCCCAGTGTCCTCTGATATATCTGATCAGGCCCGGGAGATTTATCTATCTTCATACGCGTCAGGACCTTCAACACCTCTGCGACCATAATACTGACTGCTCTCAAGACACTTCCAGTGACTATACTAAGATCCCCAATCCTCCTGTCTTTCAGCATTTAAAAAAAAAAGGAGAAATACTCAGTGAGGACCTTGCCCATCTTCTATGGCTCCACACAGATTTGACCGCTTTGATTCCTGAGGGGTCCCACTTACTCTCCAGTTACCTGTTTCCCCAATATCTGCTTATAACATTTCTTGGGATTTTCCTTAATGCTATTAGCCAGAGTTATCTCCTGCCCCTATTTACTCTTTTTTAGCTTACTTCTTAGTTCTTAGTTCCTCCAGGGATACACTTGAACCCAGTTGCCTATACTTGTCCTATGCCTCCTTCTCCAAGTTAAGTGATAATTTGTATATCTCAGTCAGGGTGCCAGCAATTTCTTCTCTAGCTTCCCACAGTGTCCTCGGATATATGTGACCAGATTTTAATCATTATTCATTAATTCATCTTTTTTTTTAAATATAGCAGACAATTAAAAACTGCTTTGACAGGAGGCAGAACTGCATCCCTAATTTTCTGTCATAAGTTGCCAGTGTTATTTTTGGATGGGCTTCAGCAGACTACAGGCTAGGGCGTTACTTGCTGCTGAGACCTCACGCTACCTTGCCACCTAACTCCTCGAGTGTAAAGGCAGCCCGTCCAGTCAACCACATCTCACCCAGGTTAAATGCTGGTGGGTCAGAGGGTGCAGGGCAGGATGTGCACATGGTCTGTATACCTCTGTTTCCTGCCTGTTCATGTGTCTGTCTAATTGCCTCTTAAACATTGCTATAAACTGCTGGCAGCAGACTTTGCTGGTGATGGTTTTGCTGCTGAATGTCAAGGTGACGTTACCTAGCACATGTGTGGCACAGATTTTGCTTGCCATTTCACTCTGGCCTAAATGTTGCCCACATCTTCGACAGAGTGGCAAGTAGTACTACTGCCTTAGCTCCAACAATCTTGGTTCAATCTGCTCGGAGTGCTTTCTGTATGTAGTTCGTGTGTTCTCCCTGTGACTGTGACCATCTGGCCCTGTTTCCAGCATGTCTGACAATTGTGTTGGTAGACAAATTGGCTGCTGCAAATTCCTCCTGCTAATGATAGTTGCCAGGAGAGTCACAATGGGGAATAGATTTCAGGAACATTTACTGGGTGGGAATTTTGCTGCAAATTTTGGCTTGTACTAAATGGGCTGAAATCTCCTAAACTGTAAATAAATGTGAAAATTACCTGAGCCGAATCGAATGATATGATGTGGATTGACCGGGGGATATTTTCCATCTGAAATTCGGTTTGAAGTCAAACATTTGGCTGATGAGATTTATTCTATATTCAGGTCACTGTAATTCCATTTATAGATGAATTTATTCATAATTAATTAAATCTATATATTTATATTTATTATTTTACTATTTCAAATATAGATATATCTATGAACTTATACATGGAGCACATCCTTTCCCATGAGTTGAGCACAGTACTCTGCCATGAAACAGGCTGATAATATCACTGTTTTTATCAGAACTGTAGGAGGGAGATCAACATAATCCCTATTTAATTTTAAGATCATAATTATTGGACCCAATTTAACTTTCATTTATAGTCAGACAAATAAATCAGTGCAAGCTTTTTCCCTTGATAATTCAAAATGTTGCAGGTGTAGAATTGATTAAGAAAAACTCTGGGTAGACATGTATTAACTTGGTGGAATATATAACTACCCATGCCCTCTTAATGACATTTTCAGTTTGACTTTGGTGTGACCCACTGGTTTGTCTTTCTTCAGAGCTTGTTTTTATTGGTCAGATAGAAAATTATCTTACCTAAGTTTTACATACTGAATTTGAATTTTGTTGGCATTATGCAGAAGAAGACAATGAAAATACTCAGGAACGTTGGTCAGAGGTGGAGGAAGGTTTGTCTTGTCTGTGACCAAGTAGAATTTGTGTGCTGTGGTGTAAATATTGTAACTCTTGCTAGTTATGTTTTCCAGTTAAGGAGAGATATCTTACCCATCTAAACTATGATTTTTACCAGGATTTGGGTTAGTTATTGATAATCACCTTTTATCTTCTGTCATCAAAGTGACAACCTTTGCTCTGGCGCGTTGATATAAAAAAAACATTATTTTCATATGCAATCCTTGGCATCTGTTATTCCACATAATATATGTTTATAGTACAAAGATCATGCTGGATAATTCACATCTAAAATTAAGTCCATCTATACCTGTGAACCTCATAATAAACAACATGCATCATGTAGCAATAAACAATAGGTGCAGGAGTAGACCATTCGGCCCTTCGAGCCAGCACCGCCATTCAATGTGATCATGGCTGATCATCCCCAATCAGTACCCCGTCCTGCCTTCTCCCCATATCTCCTGAGTCCGCTATTTTTAAGAGCCCTATCTAGCTCTCTCTTGAAAGCATCCAGAGAACCTGCCTCCACCACCCTCTGAGGCAGAGAATTCCACAGACAATTCCACAATATTCTCTTTATATTTTAATTTCTTGAAACAAGCTGATTTTTTTTAATGCAGTTAGTATTTTTTCCCTTGAAAATATATTGGAGATTTGAAAAAAGTATATCTGCAAAAGCATTGTTCACACAAACTTAAGCATTAAAGATTTAAGATTAAAGAAAATAATTTTGGGGAATGTTATCAGCAAAGGAAAGTTTATTGATTTCCCCAAGACCTACAGAAATTTAAATGATTAAATTATGAGCTATGGTACAAGATTGACATTGTGGGACTTTAATGGATAGTTGCTGGCCGATGGAAGCTGAGGTCAAAAGAATTGAATGCACAAGATTGGAAGCACTTGTATTCTGTTGCCTGTTCAATCCTTGTGATGAAACAAGTACTCTCCTCTGTAATAGTTCCTTTTTACATACTTGGCTAATAAATTAATTACAATTTTACAATTACAATACAATTACAAATTGTACTGTAATACAAATAGTTGAAAGATAGGAAAGTGTCACTAATCCAGCACTTAAGCAATAAACATTTAACTACCTCCAATGTAAATAATGGAGATCTTTATAGGGAAATACATGTACCATAACTTCTGTAAGAAGCAGTTTCTTTATACCAAGGGTATAAATAAATCATAGCGTGTTTTAACAAAGTAAGTACAACATCTGCTAAACCTAAAAAGAAATAAGAACTCCAGTTGTGTTCCAACCTTCATGTCTCTCCTTTAACTGCATCCATTTGTATCAGGAAATTATGCTTCCTAATTCAAATTGATGTTTGAGAATTGTATGTGTGGATAAGCGTGTATATGTTTGTTTTCCACTTGTGTCAATGTGCAGTTTACAACATGTTAAATCAAATTTCAATTAACATTTCCATGTGTTGTACCGTTAAGATATTGCATTCCATCAGCACTATTTTTTGTTGATATGTTGCCAGTCTATTAATTCCAGTGCTTGTGTTTTTTAATCTTATAAAGACGCTGAGGAGAAAGCTCAATTTACACCTGTTAACGGGAGGAAAGGCAAGTTCCATTGAATGCTTTTGGGTGATTAAAATGTAGATGTTAGTTGAATAGATCCCAACTTTGCAGCAATAATTATATGTATGTCTCTGAACTATTTGATTCAGTTTTTTTCTCATGCCTTCCTCTTTTAGTTTTTATTCTGTGTGCATATCTATTGTATATATAAACTTTTTATCTGGCTTTTAAAAATTGTGTAATTTTATTCATCAAAACCCGGAGTTCTTTGATTTGATGTGTTGACAGAAAGAATAATTTTATTTTATGATAAATCATTATTTTATGGCAATGTGATAAGTCAAAAATCAAAGGACTTTTCAAGGAGTTAATATAATTACTAAACTTGGAGATCCACACATTTAATTATTGTCACCAGAAAGAAATAAGGTGGTATGGCAATTAAAATAATGGATGTCAGTTCTTAGAAAGTCACAAGATGATGAGTATGTGCCAGTCTTCATCAATGGGGACAGAGTGGAGAGAGTGTCCAGCTTCAGGTTTCTGGGCTCACACATTTCAGAGGACCTCACGTGGTCCAGTAACACCACTGCACTGGTCAAGAAAGCACCGTTGCTTTTCCCGAGGATGCTGAAAAAAGCTGGTCTGCCCCAACAGATGCTGGTGACTTTCTCCTGCTGCACCACAGAGAGAATCCTAACATACTGCATCTCTGTGTGGTATCTTAGTTACACAGCAGCGGATGAGAGAGCTCTCCAGCGGGTTGTCACCTGAGCACAGAAGATCATTGGGATACAGATCCCAGCCCTGGAAGACACCTACAACGCATGCTGCCTTAGAAAAGCCATCAGCATCTGTAAAGACTACAAACACCCATGCCACCGTCTGTTTGAACTTCTTCCATCAGTCAGACGTTATAAGGCCTTTTACGCCCGTACCTCCAGACAGAGAAATAGCTTTTTCCCTAGAGCTACAACTGCAATGAATCAGTCTGCTAAGTGTCCCCCATAATCTGTCTTTGCCCCATAATCAACTGGCACAACTGACTTATCTCAACACAGTGACAGCAGCTGTAATTATTAACCTAAAGGGCCTGTCCCACTTGGGCGTCATTTGTGCGTCACGCAGGTGGCGCGCAAAGATTTTGTGAATCACAAAATCCTGGGGCGCCATGCACGACCACGCGTCACTGCCTACGCCACCACGCCTCACCATCGTGACGTGTAAATGATGTAGCATAAATGACGCGCAAATGACACCCAAGTGGGACAAACCCTTCAGTGTACATGGACCTATTTGTACTTTTACCTTATTTATTTATTTTATAGCATTGATACTGAGGTTGCAATCTTAATTTCGTTGTTCTTGTACAATGTCAATAAAGATATATTATTATTATTATACCAATCCCATTTCCTCCTTACTTAATCATCAGTAGTATAGAAGTGAGATTTTGTTTAAATTAATACATTTTGTTCTATAATTGCATCAGGATTCAGTATCCATTTTCAAGCTGAGGTGTAAGCATAAAGGGGCTGTCCCACTGCGGCGACCTAATTGGCGAGTTTAGAAGAGTTTAGGAGAGTTTGAAAAAATGTCATGTTGAAGACCTCCTTCGACTATGTCGAAGACCTCCTTTGACTATGTTGAAGACTAGCTTCGACTAGCTACGACTAACTTCGGGAAAATTGGACACCGAATAGTGGAGAGTGAAGACGATCTCCTTCGACCTCCCTTCGACTATGATGAAGACTATCTACGACTACCTTTGACTACCTTCGATTACATTCGACTACCCTCGATTACATATGACTAACATGCCGACCTACTACGACCAAACCTACAAGTAAAAAAAGTATCCATTTTTTCCATGGCGACCTTTTATTACTCGCGGGTATTTTTCAGCATGTTGAAAAATACATCGCGACCTAGCTGAGGCCTCGAGTACGCGGGGACTACTCTCAAGCATGAAGGAGAGTTACAAAGACCTCCTAGGACCTCGTGTCGACCATGCTGCGAGTATGAGTCGAGGGCAAACGCGCCAGAACTCGCAGATTAGGTCGCCCAAGTGGGACAGCCCCTTAAGTGGTATGTTAGCAAATCCTTCCTGAAGCTGGAACCTGGGTAGAGCAAGAGATTTGGAACAGCCTGGTGCAATGGCCCTAACAGATAAGTTTAGGCCGATGCACCAAGTGACTCCTCAACCCCACTTAATCAATTCCCTAACCTTGGATCAAGTTGTATTAAAACATCAGGCCCCAACTCCAATTTTAACTCCAGAATATACCACCGTGGTAGCCATGCAAAGGACATAAGATTATAAAAGAGAAGAACATCACCTTAGCTCGCAAAGAATATCTGCACCTCCCCTGGTTTTTAACAATTGTCACTGTCATT
Organism: Amblyraja radiata; assembly: GCF_010909765.2. Lineage (NCBI taxonomy): Eukaryota > Metazoa > Chordata > Chondrichthyes > Rajiformes > Rajidae > Amblyraja > Amblyraja radiata. The sequence goes on along the minus strand of NC_045959.1, from coordinate 1,920,160 downwards.
GGATCTTTATGGGACTTCGTGCAGCTCTCTTGCATGCTGGGAGGCAACCAAATATGGCTAAAGATGGTCACAAAAAGCTGGAGTAACTCAGCGGGACAGGCAGCATCTCTGGAGAGAAGGAATGGGTGACGTTTCGCAACGAGACCATTCTTCAGACTAGTTAGGGTAAGGGAAACATGATATAGAGATATAGACAGTGATGTGGAGAGATAAAGAACAAAGAATGAAACACATGCAAAACAAGTAATGATGATAAAGGAAACAGGCCATTGTTAGTGGTTTGTAGGGTGAAATGAGAAGCTAGTACAACTTGGGTGGGGGAGGGATAGAGAGTGAGGGAATGCCGGGGCTATCTGATCTGAAGTGAGAGAAATCAATATTCATACCATTGGTAAGCTGCCCAAGCAAAATACGAGAAGCTTTTCCTCCAATTTGCGTTTAGCCTCACTCTGACAATGGGGGAGACCGATGACAAAAAGCCAGTGTAACAGATATGAAGCTTGTGTATCAAGGTTTCCTAATTTCAGAATAAGTGCGTGTGATTTTAGTCCAAAACTCTCTTAATCTCTATTTAGCAGTAAAGGGATCATTGGCTGCGTTGAGGTAGCCTTGCTAGTTGATTCCTTTTAGCAGATTCTATGATTCAAGAAATGTGTGCTTGTTTCTATCATTGTATTATTGTATTCCTTCAAGTTACAAAAGGGGTTAGCATGCCAAAGCTGCAGATTTTTGGCTGTTCCAAAGCGACTGACCAGACCTAATATTGTTAGACATGGGTGCATTATTAGTCACCTTGTGCAATACAACTGGTTTGAACCTCCATGTTTATATTTTAATGGCATGCCAGGAGCAGCAACATACTCTTCTGAAATTGTTGATGCATGAAATTCATAAGTACGTGCGCTGATAATAAAACAGCATTGAGCTAGACCTCCACCATATTACCTAGTGTTTTTATAAACGATCATCCTCCAACAAACAAATGTGTCATAAAAATTCTATGGTTCTACAAAAATGTATTCTTGTTGATTGAATGCAAAATGTTACAGTAGTAGCCAGAAATGTAATATTTCCAAACTTATACAGCATGTTAGCTGCATCTATTGAATTTCACATCACAAAATAGTGTATCTCGACTGAAAATTTTCAGCCACCAAATTGTACTTGGCAAGATTCCAGAAGAACAGCGAACGTCGATATTTAAAAAAAAAAATCCTGTGGGCTAATTGTCAACCGAAAAATATCACATGAGCTCCACTTTTGTTTCCACCACTGCTGTTATAAGTTTGGAGATGTTACAAATGTGGTTCTCAACAATTCTGGTTCTTACCATTTTGCACTAAACCAAACACCTGTAAGATCTCAATTCGTCCTAACCCCATGCAGCCTTTTGCATAGTTAAACAGTGTCTTTGACTGATGACCAGATGCAGGGTAGCTGGTGCAGGCAGCAGGAAAGGACAGTTTAAGGGATTACTTTTTAAATCCTTTGAAAGTACATTATAAAATAGAAAAGTCAATTATTTTTAGTAGTACATTTCTCTTTATGCTATTGTTTTTTGTAACAGGGCATCAAAAGAGATAAAGGTAGATTAAAGTAAGCAAATAAAACATACTACTATATTTATCATCCCAACCATAATCATTATATATGTACAACATGTATTGTCATGCTAGCTTTTCTAGCATTTTTCATGTTTTTGATATATATTCATTTACAACAGGATTCAGTGAATTATGTGGATGTTTTAGTATGTTGTGGGTAAGAATAATAGGAAAGTAATTAACTAAAATTGTAGATAAACGTGACAATGTTGTTTTTGTGCAGGTTGTGCACATTGTGTTTGTCCTGTGGATATCCAGCAGAGGGAGTAAAACAACCATGTTGGACAAAGTAAAACGTAATTGGGTTGTTGCCTTAAAAAGGTCCGCATATGACAGTTGTCTCCTAAATCATCCATCCTCTTAATCTCCCACTTTCACAATCCCATTGCACTATTCATTTAGTGGACAGATTATCTTTGTGAGAATTTGAGATTTATTTTATGTTCTATGAATCCTTCAAAGGATCAAAAGCTGTTGGATTGTTACAATTGTACGGGATCCTGGTGGGGGCACATTCCTAAGACTGTGCACATTCATCGTTGATGGATTTCCACTCAGTTCATGCTATACATAGACTGCTGTCCTAAAATGTCCTTGCACATTTCATGTCAGTTATATATTAATGCTGTAGATTTATGGATACCAGAGGACTTAGAAATTGTGTTATGCTCATTCATTCGGAGAGATGAAAATGGAAATATCAAGTGCAGAAATGTAGAGAATCTTTGAACTAATTTTTAATAGCACTTGTATGTTTTATCAGGTACTCAAAACTAAAGGATGTTCCTTTAGGAAGGAGATGAGGATAAATTTATTTGGCCAGAGGGTGGTAAATATGTGGAATTCTTTGCCACAGAAGGCTGTGGACGCCAAGTCAATGGATATTTTTAGACAGAGATAGATAGATTATTGATTAGTATGGGTGTCAGGGGTTATAGGGAGAAGGCAGGAGAATGGGATTAGGACGGAGATCAGCCACGATTGAATGGCTGAGTAGACGTGATGAGCCGAATGTCCTAATTCTGCTCCTAGCACTTATGACCTTATGATAAATTACAAAATTGCAAGCTATATGGAAATTAATGAAAAAGTACTGTGAAACTGCCTGAACAGCTGTCCAAGCATAATGAGTGATAATTGAAATTGTTGAAGGTGAAAGAAGCCGAGGCATGGAGATCAGTTAGAACCAGATTAGACTTCTTGCAACTTTTGTATATTACTGACACAATTATCTGTAATCACTGTCAAAATGGATGGGTATTGTCTGACAAAACTGTCCCTGGAAACTACAATTCATCATTCAAATCTGTGCAACTGCTGCACATAACCACGAACTGTTAAGGCACTCATCATCCTCTAACTTTCTGCCTATTTCTCCTCGATAACTAATCTTTCTAAAACTTTGTAATAAGCAATAAGTTTACTAGTTTGGCACGGTTTTTAGGCGACACGTTGCTGCAGCGGTAGAGTTGCTGCCTTGCAGCACCAGAGACCCAGGCTCAATCCCGACCACGAGTTCTGTCGCTATGGAGTAGCATTCTCCCCGTGCCCTGCTTGGGTTTTCTCCGGGTGTTCTTGTTTCCTCCCACATTCCAAAGACGTACAGGTTTGTAGTCTAACTGGCTTGGTAAAATTCTATATTGTCCCTATTGTGTGTAGCATATTGTTAGTGTGCAGAGATTTCTGGTCGGTGCAGACTTGAAGAGCCAAAAGGCATATTTCTGCGCCGTATCTCTAAACTAAACTAAACTAAGTGGGACCCGTTGGGTCCCAGCATCATACGGGAGGGCTGCTCCCCCAACGCAATATTCCACCTCTCCACCAATTCCATTATTGGTGGCCAGTGGGGGGAGAGGGGGGGCTTTCTGGAGTGCTAGTATGGGTGTTGTGGGCTGAAGGGACTGGTTTCCAGAGGGCTAGTATGGACATTGTGTGCCGAATGGATTATTGGGCTTTTGGCTCAGTCACTCTAGCCTGTTGTGCTGGAAGCTCACTCACTCACGGCTGGTGGGCTGGCAATTGACTCACGGTTATTCCTTGAAATTCCACTTCAAGCAGGGTACAAGGCCACCAAATTCAAGTGCAGTTTTTTACCACTTCAAGCAAGGTGCAAGGCCACCAAATTCAGGTGCAGTTTCATACCATTTCAAGCAGGGTGCAAGGCCACGAAAGGCAGCAAGTCGTGACCTCTCCCTCCTCCATCTTGCAGAGACTGAGCCATGCCCACACTTCTATGTTGTATAGTCCCTCCCCCCCACCGAAGGGGCGTGGCCTTCCTGACGTGATTGACAGGAGAGAGAATCTCAACATTTAAATAATACTAGTAACTCTTTTATTTTTCTTCGATGGGAAAATTCCTCGGCACCTGATGAGCGGTGGGGGACTCCGAGTAAGATGGCCAAAAATCACAGCCGTACGTGGTAGCGTTTTTTCTAAAATCAATGTAAAGCTTTAATTAGGCAACACAGCTTTAGCATTTCCAAACCAAAGGCAACACAGCTTTAGCATTTGCAAACCGAAGGTAACACATCTTTAGCATTTCCAAACCAAAGGCAACACAGCTTTAGCATTTCCAAACTATAGTTTCAAACCACATTAAGGGCACTGACAGGTCAGTAAAACCACTCACAGTTTAGTAGACGTGTGTTCCGTGTTATTCACAGCTCAGACTGAGGGACATGACCCTCTCGCTCCCCCATCTTGCAGAGACTGACTGAGACACTCAACAATACTGGGTTTTATAGTCCCACCGGAAGGGGCGTGGCCTTCAGGAGAGAGAATCTCAACATTTTTTAAACGCTAATAATTCTTTTATTTTTCGTCGATGGGAAAAATCATCTTTTCCTGCTCAGCGGAGGGGGACTCTGAGTAAGATGGCCAAAAATCACAGCCGTAAGTGGCAGCATTTTTTCTAAAATCAATATACAGAACAACAGGAAGTGATCAAGATCAGACCTTTAGTAATATAGATTAAACTAAAGAAAGTCCAGGAAACCACAGGCTGATGAGTCTGATGTCAGTGGCGGGAAAGTAATTGGAGGGGATTCTGAAGAACAGGATCAACAAGTATTTGGATAGACAGAGACTGATTAGAGTTAGTTAGCATGGCTTTGTGTGTGAGAAATCATCTCACAAATCTGATATTTATTTGAAGAGGTCATCAAGACAATTGATGTTGTCATGGCACCTGCACAAACAGCATCTCATATTCCGCTTAGGTAGCTTGAAACCCAAAGGTTAGACAATAGGTGCAGGAAAAGGTCATTCGGCCCTTCGAGCCGGCACCGCCATTCAATGTGATCATGGCTGATCATCCACATTCAGTGACCATTGAATGCGTCAATGCTAGATAGTTTCTAACTAACAACCCCCCCCCCCCCCCCCCACCAAAAAAAATAGACCTCCCCTTTCTCATATTGCCTATATGAATTTTAGCAAGCTATTGACACTATGTAGATCCTTCCAGTGAGGACTAGGTTGGCTTTGGAGCAGGAAATAATTTCGGATCCACAAAAAATAAAATCATATGCCACAGGCGCTGTAAGCACCATTGAATTTTTGATGTACCGTAACAACATTTTCTCCTTCAAAAATTTCACACAGGAACATTATTGCCTACTTCATACTGATTCTTAGGGAAGACACAATATGTCTTTGTATATGCATTGTCCTCTGCTTAGGAAATTAAATCAATTTCAGAAGCTATGCATAGCATGCTGACATATTTATATTGTGGCGGCACCTGGTGGCAACCCAAGGTCACAACGAACCATCGGCTCTAGAGGGTGGAATCTTGCTGTGGGAGGCTCTAGTCACGAGGTCGGTAACTGAGTTGGTATTTAAGGCCGGGCAACACCCATGACCTTGGAGCAGTAGGGAGCTGTATTGGAGAGAATAAAAAGTCGAGTGCATGCAACTCATGTCCGACTAGTTTTTGACTGGACTCCTTCAAGTCCTCGCCACACTAGTGACCCCGACGTCCAGGAGTGTAATCCTGGAAGAGAAATTTGAAATAAAAAATGCATTCTGCCACTGCCGCCTACGAGGCTGACGAGGCCGAACTCCACGCAGTCTCCGTGAAGCTGCCTACATTCTGGAACTCGCTGCCGGGGGTTTGGTTTTGACAGGCCGAGTCCCAGTTCTTCATACGTGGCGTTACAGCCGACGAGACTCGTTACCACTATGTGGTAAGCGCCCTTGACCAGCAGACGGCCGGTCGGGTCATTCCTTACCTTGATAACCTGCCAGTGGCGGGTAAGTCTGCAGGCCTCAAAGAGCTGCTGCTCCGGATCTATGGGCCAAGCCGTATGCAGCGCACCTGTCGGGTCCTTAACATGGGCAGGCTCGGCGACCGGATGTCCTTGGCCCTCATGAGCGAGATGCTCACGCTCAGGGTCGACCACCGGCCCTGCCCGCTCTTTGAATTTACTTACCTGCAGCAGTTGCCGCGAGACATCCGCCCGCAGCTCGCGGGGGAGAGCTTCGAGGATCCGAAGCTCTCTGATGGGCTGTGGCATTCCGACCAGCAGCAGGTGGCGCACGAATACCTTGAACTGCTGGACAGTGGGACGCTGTCGCCACGGTGGCATTTGAAGGGGCGAAGGAGGCCTTGGCTCAGGCGACTATGCTCGTGCATCCATCGGCCGAAGCCCCCACAGCCCTAACCCTGGATACCTCGGACTCTGCGGTCAGCGGCATTTTGGAACAGTCGGTTAACAGCCGTTGGCGGCCTCTTGCCTTCTTTAGCCACCTGAGCGCTGCTACAGTGCTACAGCGCTTTCGACTGGGAGTTGCTCGCCTTACACTTCGCAGTGTGGCACTTCCGGTACTTATTTGAGGGCCGTTCCTTCGTAGCCTTCACGGACCACAAGCCCCGCACGTTTGCTTTCATGAAGGTTTCGGATCCTTGGTCCGCCCGTCAGCAGCGCCAGCTGGCGGCTATTTCGGAGTATACAACGGACGTCCATCACATCGCCGGGAAATGCAACCTCTTGGCGGATGCTTTGTCCCGTCCGGCAATTGCAGCCATGCTTAACCCGGTCTCGGGAGTAGATTACTCTTCCTTGACGGCAACCCAGCTGGCAGACGATGAGATGCCGGCGTATCGCACCGCGATGTCTGGCTTGGTGCTTGAGGAAGTGCCGTTGGGTTCCGCGGATTCCATCCTTTGTGACGTATCCACGGGTCAGCCGAGGCCTATCGTTCCGGCGGCCTGGTGCCGTCGTGTGTTTGAGGCGATCCATGTGGTGGCCCACCCATCCATCCGGGCCATGGTCGCTATGGTGGCCGCAAGGTTTATGTGGAACGGACTTCGGAAGCAGGTCGCTCGCTGGACCCGGGTGTGCATCCCATGCCAGACATCAAAGGTGCATCGACACGTCCAGGCGCCTGTTGATGACTTTGCAGTGCCACGCCGGCGGTTCGATCACATACATGTGGACATCGTGGGGCCACTGCCACCGTCCCAGGGTGTTTCACCGTCTGACCGTTGACCGTTTTACGCGGTTGCTGGGGTCGGTACCTGCGCTAGTAATTAAGGTCGGGCAACACCCATGTCCTTGGAGGAGGAGTGGGCTGTATTGGAGAGAATAAACACGTCTAGTGCACGCATCTCATGTCCGATTAGTTTTTGGCTGGACTCCTTCTAGTCCCCGCCACAATATACCACAATTAATATTTTTGATCAAGAATGAATTTCTATGCATATTTCTACATAGGAACCTAAAGTTATCATTTCAATGGAAGATCATTTAAATGGTAGAAATGGCAGATTGCACATATTAAAATTGTAAAAATGCTGCTTCCAAATTGTTCAAGCCTTACTTTAAATACATTTGGTTAATAATGTTTAAATTGCATGATTTACATCCACTTATCCCACTATATATCCCGAATGTGAGATTTTTGAGGTAAGGTTCTCTGCGTACTATTGCCATTGGTTGAATTACTGACTTGCTTTGGTAAGGAACAACATGTATTGTCTTCCATAGAGGGCCTGCACTTCAGTGGTGTGTCAAAATAAAGAAAGCTAATAGTGAAATATAAGTAGACATCCCTACCGTATGGCAGCATCTGATAGGGAAAAAATATATTTTTTTAAATGAAATATATAGATAAAGAATGTTGTCCTCTGTAGTATTCATTCATTTGTTGTAGAAAAAAGGCCCTTGTGAAAATCTGACCCTTCTGTCTTTTGGGTTAGAGCCATTTTGTTGTGCATTTTCAGCATTGTCGCTATCAGAGTCTTATTCTGTTCTGAATCTTGTTATGTGCAAAGAATATGTTCAAAACATTTTTTTATTCGCCAAATATTTTGATGACCATCATCATTTTTCCCAGTCTTTATTCACAGATATATTATTAACTAAATAATAATGACAATTCCTCTCTCCACCACTGCGTGTACAACAACTATCCACTGATTGTCAAATGTGAAGTTAATTTTCTAGTTTCACATTTTACACAATAAAGCAGCATTTTATTTTCAACTTTATGTTCATATTAAATGTGCTGACATTTCCAGGAAATAAAGATCTTATGATCAGTTAACTAGATGAAAAACATGACCACATTCACCAGTAAATGAAATATGAACAGATTTAAACAAGTTTTCTTTATAGATGTAATATCAACATTTTAAGTCAATACTTTCTATGGAGAAGCAAGTTGCAAATTGTTATAAAATCATTGTATTGAGGTATAGTATTATCTGATCTGATTGGATAATATGCAAAACAAAGTTTTTCATTGTACCTCTGCTAACATGATAATAATAAACCTAAATTGTCTATGAAACACACCATTAGCAATACAATTTTGTATTATTGTGCATTTTTTGTTCCGACAAGTTTAGTACCAAAACCTGTTTTGGGCTTCTTCCCTTTAAAAAAAAAAAAAGTGATTTTCAAAATGAAACCCTCAATAGAAATTATGTTTGAACAATGTTAGACGTAATTCAGTTGGTGTCAGCACTCTGTCCAAGTGAGGAGGAAAACATTAGATATTTAAAGTGTTTTTGTTCCAAGCAGCTGTGCAATTTAATCATTTTAATTGCTGAATTTGCAAAATAATGTCCCTTTTATACAAGAACATGATCATGATGATTGCATATACTTTGTTTTAAGATACTTTGTTCAATTTATTTTACTAAGGTAGATGAACTGTAATACTAATTTGCACAGTATGTTCAATTATCAGAGTACCTGGAATTATGATGGATGGTTGTGTACACTTGTTATTATCCTTATCTATGGATGTCATGTTTTTCTCTTCTACTGCTTGCAGGAAAGGTTTTTAAGTGGTTGAAATAGGTTAGCAATCAGTGCTGATTTATCACTGATGTATGTGCGTCATTGAGAGCACAGCCAGGCAGCATTCAGATAATCTGTTTACCTTCTGCACTGAAGATTAATGTACTCAACCCAAAGCAAAAGCACATCAATTTGCCTGCACAGATTCTTATGCAACATGTTCCCTCTGCTTCCAGAAATTCAGTTGCGTAATGCTGTTTATTTCAGCATTTTCCAGTTAAAAATAGATTTTCCCAGTGTGAGTGGCTCTGATGACCATTCTGGGCTCACTTCTCAGCATGAGCCACCTTAACACATGGCACAATTTTCACTGCAGTTGCATTGAGGACAATGCCATTCCCCACGTAACGCTCATTTTGACCAATGTGGTGCAAATTAAACTGAATTGATCCAGGAATGGTAATTATTCATTAGTATTACAGTTCACATATGTTAGGAAATAATGTAACTTAAATTGCACAATCATGTTTTATAACTGCATTGTTAGATTGGGACACCGATCTCCACCAATTTTTTGTCTCAATCCTTGCGATCCATTTGACCACCAGTTAACTGTAATTCTGTCCTGCCACCAACTCAACTACCCCTCCCTCAAAAATTCTCCTTCCCCTATCCCTGCAAGACAGGCACCACGTTGAATTACTCCCGCAGACCCTCCATTTGTTTTTTCAATTTTTATTCAGCTGAAATTTAGAAATCAAAATGATTCTTAGTTCATTGTTAGTGTAGCATATCTATTTGTAGACCACCATGTCCAAAAGCATACACTTTCCAACAGAAGTGCAAGATCTGCTTGCTTCCTCTTTACCAGACCATGGTTATTGACATCGGCTGCATCATGCCAACAGTGGCTCCAGGGCAGATCAGCGATCTCTGTTCTGCATTTATTATTTATGTTTCATATTTAGGTCTCAATTTTAGGATGAGGCATTAAATCAATAGCCCATTTGCTCTCTTTGATGGATTTAAAAGCATTATATTGAGGGGGAATTAGCCCATTGTCCCAGATAAAATCTCCCAATCACCATATTGAACAAAACCTGGTCATCTAATCATTATCACAATGTAACTTTAAAATTGGTATTTCCTTCATGTTGCATGGTCTACTTTTCAAATAGCATTTCATAGAAATTATTTACAAGATTCTGAAAGGGAGGTAGCTGAGAAACTGCTCTTGAACTGTTTATGTGTGTGCACAGTGGTGTAGCTAGTGGAGCCATTGCCTCACAGTACGAGAGAATCGAGTTCCCATTGTGTCCATTTGAGATTAATGTTATCATTTCTGTAAATGTTTGACGTACTTGGAGAGCTGAAAGACCTGTTTCTACGCTGTGTATTTCTATGAGAACTCCATTCTCGTGATGAGAAATTCTTTGGATTCTTTAATTTTGTGTGGGCTTTTATTAAAGTCCATCCCATTGATATAAAATTTAGCTGGTACTTAATTTATAGTATGTAGAAAACTTGCTCTGCTTATATAGACAGGTTTCAGCATAAATACAAAAACAATTTGAGTTTCAAATTTTCATCCCAAATTGGAATGGTGTGTGAAAGTGTTGAGATTAGATTGGAGTCATTTACCTACCTGAAATCTTTCCATTCTTGTAAGCCACCATTTCATATTCACTTGCTCTCAAACTGCTTGAGACTCCAGTTTGAAGCTGTCAGGTTGTAATGTCTGGTAAGCAATTGGCAGATTCCAGCAGAATCAGAAACATGGAATCTTATAGCTCAGATGATCCATTCTGCCTCTACCGGCACTTTGAAAAATCAATCTTGTTTGTCCCACAAGTCTGCCCTTTTTCCATTACATGCTGTTAAGTGCTAGTGAGGTAGATGAGCCAGCAACTTTCAAAGTTAATTTTCAAAATACTTGAGCAGGACAAGATAGCAGTGTATGTGGTCCGCTGGGTATAAGACATGTCATTGTCCTCTTCAATCTCTTTTCATGAGAATGGAGATGTGGAGCAATGGAATCGGCCAGGAAATGAATAATCACAAGAACAAATATGTGATATGCTGGCAGTCCAGCATTCTGGTTTTCATCTATGGCAGGAAGGGTGAAGAAATTCATCTTCACCATCTGTGGGTTAATTTCTGCATCTGTTTTCAGTGCTGCAATATATCATTTATTTAGATATTTAAGCCTTTACTAATTTGTTAGATTCTCAAATGATGCAATAGAGACAGTGGGCTCTAACAACCGTTTGACCTTAAAGAAGCCTATGATCTGGATAGATCGGGTATTACCCCTGTCTTCCTGCCTAGTCTTTGCAGACTTGCAGGATTGAGGATGTTGGCTGTACTGTCATAATACATGCATATCATTCTCAGTTAACCAATAGAACTCGTTCATTATTAGCATCAAAGTAAGGCAGATAGTAGATTTACTGCCTCGTAGCTCCAGTTAAATCCTGGGCTCCAGTACTGTCTAGTTAGACAGTAAAATAGTATGCATGTTTTCCTGTGGTCAGGTCGGTTTCCCAGCTGCTTTGGTCTTCTTTAACTTAACTTACCAACCCTGGAGCAGCCGGAGAAACCCATGTGGCCACAGGTCAACAGGAAACAAAATAACCACAGAGTTTCCTTTCTGCTTGTTGTAGGGACAGAACTGTGTTCTAAGAATATTGGAAACTGCTCTAGCAAGTGGGTTTCTTACCCAAGTTGATACAGGAGGAGGCCAAGGTGATTTCAAAGATACTCATTCTTAAGAACGAAAGTGTGTAAAGGGCCTGTCCCACCAGCATGCGTTTGCATGCGTCTAGCATGACCAAACGTGGTGGCTTGAGGCGTACGGCCTCGCGGGGCCGGTCCCACTTCCAACTGCGGAGCCATCTGGAGTTGTGCGGGGCTGGTCCCGACATCACACTCACCAATCAGCTGGGCAGGAGGCGGGCCGACTGAATTTGGACGGCGTCGGGCGGTTACGTCATCACGCAACGGCACGCCGGGCGGTGATGTCATCACGCAACACCATGCGCTAGGCATACGCCGTCAAGACGCTGCGTACGGCGTCGAGACGCTGCGTACGCCCGTCGAGGCATGCGTACGGCCTCAATGCGGCTGCGGGCTGACAGGCCTTTGTCGCGTGGAATTTTTGGACAGTGTCAGTTTTTCGGAGCCCCGCGCGATGTCGGGACCAGCTCCGCACAACTCCATACGGCTCCGGCGATGGAAGTGGGACCGGCCCCACGAGGCCGTACGGCTCAAGTGACCACGTTAGGTCGGGCCCGTCGCATGCTGGTGGGACAGGCCCCTAAGGCACTGAACAGATATCAGCAATCAAAGACTGAAACCTCGAACCACTCATTTAGTTTCAGACAATGGTGAGTGAGGAATACAGGGGGGTATTCAGATCGGAATCAATGGATGGATATATCAGGGGCAATAGAAATGGCAACTTTGTTTTGGAGGGCACTAAGTAACACTGATCGTCGTGTCACACAGTGAAGTTTTAAAAGTGAAATATCATTTTAATTCTCAGACTCCAGTTAAAATTACATTGGTTTAAATATTGGTGAATTGAAGCATGATTTACATTTAAGTGGTTCATCCACTTAAAAATCTTGCAGGTTAATATCCCACTCGTGATTTAAGCCTGCAGTTGGCAGGTGAATATGTAACATGTTTTCTGCCTACATGTCCTTTCTCAGCCATTTATAAAGTTACAACATAGCTTTTAAAAGAATGATCCAATTCTTTGCTATTGTTTATCTCTGATATTAATCGACTGCCTGAAAATATACACAATTTATAATCCTTATCAATTTTAGATTTGGCATCAATTGCTTAAAAAGAGGGTAGCCTATTTGAGAGACTATGGTTTAGTGATAGCACAAATCTTGTCAAAAGTCCATAACCTCCTTTTGGATCATTATAAAATTCCCTGTGGGCTACTGCTAGTCATAGATAATAGTTAGGATTGCTTTCATAGTGGAAAGCTGGAGGAATCTCGATAGTTTCTGTTTGAATTTCACCTGCCTGCACTGTGAGCCCTGCAACAGCAGTGGTGGCAGGGCATCTGAGCCTGAGGGGTAACTCCAGGGCAGGCCAACAGCAGTAACATACTGTATACCATGGATGCTGTGGAAGGAAAAGGCAGCAGAGGGCAGGAAGAACACATCGTCATTTCCTGACTGAGAAATTATTCTGAATGAAACCTATGCCAGGAGTGAAGTGGATGCTCGGGAAACTGCAGATGCTGAAATCTGGAGTAGCTGGAGGAACTCAGCGGGTTGAGCAGCATCTGTTGATGGGAAGGAATGGCCAATGTTTTGGGTTGAAACCCTGCATCAAGATTGAGGTTCTTTAGCAGATAGTTATGCCAGGAGTGGAGCATTGTGTACTACGGTGCCCTCAAGCATTGCCATTTGCCACGAACAGTCAGAGTTACAAATGTTCTTATCCCCTTCTGCACAGACTATGCTGCACAGATCACCGCAGGAAAAGATGCCATGGCATTATTAGAAATATCTAGATTGGAGCTGGAACAACTAATTGATAATGTCTGTCGTAATCACACAGACTGCACATTCCACTCCTTCCATCCACATTTACTCACAGCTAGTAATTCAGATATCACTGGCAGTTTAACAAAAAAATTCTCTCTGGATTTCAGTCAACATGTCTCATCATAGGAAGGATGCCACCAGGATGGAATGAGTACCCCTGGAAGTCACCACCTCACAAGGCTGGAGAAGAGGCTCTCACCTCAGGAACACAGGGGTCCAACTGAGACCACAGCCTCAAATCCTCCATGCTGAGTATATATCTCATGTTTCATCTACATTCTGCCATCTAATTTTGAAGGCTTGGATCAACACTCATTAAACTGTGTGTACACGGATCCATTTCCCAAGAAGCAACATACGCACAAATCACTGCTCATCTTTTTTGTGATATCAGGCAAACCAAGACACCAACAGTTTCATTATTTCTGCTTGGTCAACAGAATAAATATGAGGAGGGAGATGATATTGAAGATGCAAAGCGCACCTTGTTATTTCCCCCAGCACTGCTAGGCAGCATTTCAGATACTGGCATTAAAATATATATTTTTTAAGTATGTTTATTGGGGATGTGGCAAATGTGCTGGAGGTGGGAGTCCAAATGTCGGAACTGTTCAAGAGGACTCAGATGGGAAGACTGGTGTGAATGCACACTGAGAAGCTGGTATGTAGACAGGCCTACCCAACCAAGGATATGGGATGGCAAGTGTCATGGAGGAGTCCAAAGAGGACCTCTTTTAGGAAGTTATACAAAGCCTGGACAGCATGCCAGCTACTCTGCTCACTTCATTACATAGCTGGGGCAACAATCTCATTCAACTCTTCCTATTGTGTTGAGCAGACGCTATCAGGAAGGTATTGATAAGTTGGCTTTGTGCCTCTGTGCAGGCCCAGGTTGACCCAGTTACAATTCTACTCTCACCAGGAATCACGTTGCTGTTTCCATCATTACTGAGGTTGACACCAGTGGGCCGATAGCTGTTCTTTAAAAACACAGATATGCCATGTCTGATTGTTCTCCAAGAACAGAGCATAGCACACATACATTGATTTCTCTTCATCAAGAGCACAAATGTGCCACCTGTGAGGAGATTGTTATTCTGCAGAAAAATATATCACGTGACAGTTCTCTTCCCCAAGAGCAGAGCAAACACAATGCAACCAGATTGTTGCCCTGGAAGAAACAAAATACTGTCATTCTTGAACATATTCTCACAGAGAAACACCGAGAAAGGCCACCAATCAGCAGATTCTCATTTCCTTCGCTCCATAGATGCTGCTCTTTTTCTCCAGCACTTTTGTCTACCTTCGATTTTCCAGCATCTGCAGTTCCTTCTTAAGCAGATTCTTATCGCTTGTCTTGGCATTCTCATTGATGGCACCCATGAACAGATTGCTATTCTGCAGGATCAAAGTGAAGAACAGGAGATGCCCTCTGGGTCAGGTGCTTGTCCATTGAGAACAGACTGCTCTTTGAATAGAACAGAGTGCTGACTCCAGATAGTAGCCTGAATTATGCTGGGTGGCTGGATTGGTTGAAACAATAGAAATATGGTCTGGGTCACAGCAGGTGAGAAATGTTTGACTACCTGATCCCATAAGAGGTTTTCCATGATTAGGCTCTGGGCCGAGGAGCTTTATTCCAGTGTTTCGTGACCCAAGTCACAGAACTACATGAAATTTTCACATATTGTTTAAAAATATTATATAAATCACCCCTGAAACTTGTCAAGAAAAAAACTTGCACATTTTTATTAAATTAGAGAAAAAGCAGTAAAATTTTGGGTATTTTTAGTCCAATCAAAGCACGTTTAACATTGAGTTGTATGCCAGTTGGCCAATCACGCGCTTTGTTTCAGGCTAGCTAGGCAGGGAGCACACAACATGGCTGAGAGGGCTTCACTGATGCCTGTTTTACTGGAGATTCCGATGAAGGTTCTTTGTCGTGGAAACTTGCAGCAGGGTAATTGAATTTAGTGAGAAAAGCATTAAGAAGTCTGAAGAATGTGCAGCTAAGTGGATAGAAGTGGAAGAAAGCCTTGAAAGCAAAGTCCCTGCTGAGGTGCTGCAACACAAAGTTGTGAAACTTTGTGAATCAACTCAAACTGAAAGGTAAGATCTAAAGTCTGAATTTATGAAAATTAATCTATGGATTTTAATTAATTTAATTGCACCCTTTATAATGTGAAAAAATGAGATTTGGAGGCTGTACATTCACTCATTCACTCACTCACTCACTCATTCATTCATTCCTTCATTCACTCACTCATTCATTCATTCGCTCACTCATTCACTCACTCATTCATTCACTCATTCATTCACTCATTCATTCACTCATTAATTCACTCATTCATTCCTTCATTCATTCACTCTCACTCATTCACTAATTCATTCACTCACTCATTCATTCATTCACTCATTCACTTATTCATTCATTCATTCATGAAGTTGAGGGCCTAAACTATATGTATCAATAACAAGGTAAATTAAACATTTTCAACAATGCCAGCTTGTTGTAGAGTAATAAGTCTTAATCATCTAATTTCGGAGCTGCCTGCGATAACTTACTGGGAAAAAGTGCTCCGATCGCGGGGCCTATGTATTTAACATAGTGAAGTCTCAATTAAAAAGTGGCCGATTCGCGAACGCGGAGCCATGGATCTTTTCCGCGGTCGGGGGGGAGGCTGTACATAGTGCCGTCCGTAGCGGCCGTTTCCAGGCTCCGACCACGGGAGAAAAACGGAGGAATATTCATTGCACTTTATAGGCTGCCATTGGAGTGAGAAATGGTAAGAACTGGCTGATGTTTATGAAGAAATGAATTGGTGTATGTGAACTTGAACATGAACTAATTTATTTATAGTAGTAACAGTGTTATTCTCATTAACATTAAGAAGAGGTTGAAATGTTATGAATTGAAGTCGATGCAGACTTAATGACTATGAGATGGGTTTTGGTTTTTGTAGCCTCTGCCTGACCCTCCACAGGGCATGGTCTCCCCTGCCATTAATATATATACAGGTGCACAACCTTTTATCCGAAGATCCAAATAACGAAAACCTCCGAATAGCGGCCATTTTTTCGGTCCTTGAAGAAAGGTCCTTGAAAACGTTCACCGAGGGCGGCCCGCAGAGGTGACAGCGGAACCTCCGGTCGGTCCTCGAAGAAAGGGGAACTAAATCCCCATTCATAAAAGAGAAGGTGAGGGTATATTGCGCGGGAGGGTTAATAATTAACAATATGCTGCTGCCTGCCCGCTGAGTTAAAAAGTTCCCACGGTAGACTCACGATACACAGTGCAGATTGTCGCTCCCTTCAGTTTCACCCCACCTACGCCCCTCTGCTTCCCGGCCATGTGTGTGACCCCTTCCCTCCCCTCTCCAGCTCCCCGCCCATTGCACCGGCGCGGGGGCTTTGCACTGTCTTCACGTCGGCGATTGCAGCAGGACCGTGCCAGTCACCGGAGACGTCAGGACCAATTGGACACCGACCCCCAGGCCCACCGCAAGCACGGAGAACCCAGAGACCCACAGCCAACAGCAGCCCAGCCCAGCCCCACTCCAACTACAGAGGAACCTGGGTTGCGGATGACGGGGCGCAGCTCGGGGCGTCGTAGGGGCCCATCGGGGAGCGGGTTCCTGTTGGTCCTGACGTCTCCGGCCACCTGCCATCCTCCGGGAACTGTACCGCCCTTGCAGGAGAGTGGGGTTGTTTGCAGTTGCAGAGGGAGGGGGCAATTCACATAAACATCCATCACAGTGAGTCTCCTCCTCACTGTGATGGAAGGCAAAGGCTCTCCATTCCTCTCCCGGTCGAGGTCAAAGCCCCCGGCGGGCGCTAGTAAGTCCGCGGCCACTCAAAGCCACGCCGGGCGATGTAGGGCCCTGCCCCGGGTCTTGATGTTGGAGCCCCCGGCGGGCGCTAGCAAGTCCGCGGCAATTTACAGCCGCGCCGGGCGTTGTAAGGACCCCCTCCAGGTCATTCTCAACCCCGTAATTCGGGCGGGAGAAGTCGCCGCTGCCGGTGCCCCGCAAAGCAGTCTCCCACCGGTGACCCGCGAGCTCCCGGTGTCACCATCCACCGGGGTCGGGTCGCAGCAGCTCGCCCCCGCAGCTCTCCACGCTCCGAAGCTGGCTAGCTCCACGGAGGTAGGTCCACAGGCTCCACAGCTCCCACCGCCGCCCACCGACCCCCAGGCCCACTGCAAGCACGGAGATCCCAGAGACCCACAGCCAGCAGCAACTCCAACCCAGCCCCGCTCCAACTCCAGAGGAACACGTAGGGGCAGAAGCTGATGGTGTGCAAGGTACGTCTTGTTCTTGGGATGGCGGATGAGGAGGCGCAGCTCGGGCTGTGGGCAAACTGCCACTTGTCGCCGTAGCGGCCCATCGGGGAGCGGATTCCATTGGAGTTGGAGGGGGAGGGGGGTATTGTGCTGTTTGATCGCCCCCTGCTATCCCAGGGACAGGGAGACACAGCGGCTTTTTAGACTGGTGGGCAATCACTTCCAAAGTTCTGCCCACACAGTCAGTACACCTCTCCTACACTGCATTTCATACAAACATTTATTCTGCAAGAAAAAACTACATTGAAGACTCAAACTCGCGATCGAGTAACTGTCAGGATCAAGGCGCAAACTCGCGACCTTGCGGATATGAGCCGAGCACTCTACCACTGAGCCAGCCATTAAAATCTACGCAAAAAAATTTCCATTTCGAAGACCGACAAATTCTGAATTACGAAAAGTGTCTGGTCCCAAGGCTTTCGGATAAAAGGTTGTGCACCTGTATATATATATATATATAGGTATAATAATATATAGTTTAAATGGACTGCAACACGGTAATAGGCTGCCCATGGTGTAATATGGGCATTGGCCACTAGATGGTGATTACTTTCCCGATCTCATCTCATTTTCTAATTAGTTTAATTAATTAATGTGCAACTTTCGGCAATGACGAGTTATGACATCCTTCTCAATTATATTTCATCTAAATTTGTGAAAAATTTCATGTAGTTCTGTGACTTGGGTCACGAAAACTGATTTCTAGCCACATTTTTGATGCTCGGCCCACAGCCTAGATGTGCAGTGTGACGCTGCTGTCCCACCATTGGAGGCTAGCATTACTGCATCTCAACCAACTTTTCAAGCAATATGTTCAGTTTTGTTGTGCAATGAGCGAGGCAAAAATATTAGACGGGAGCTGGCCCATCGACAACAAGACATTGTGGTTATCCTGGACAGACATTGACAGATCCTTTCCTTGAATCAGATCCTTGAACACTCTCCTCCAACATTGCAGTCAATGTACTGCCTGGCTGCAGCACCGAGGGAAAGCACTGTGTATTAGACCAATAACTGATCAAGAAGGCAATATGCGTGCTAGCCCTGTATATCCCATTCACATGTGGTATACATTGACATGATCAAGCACCTGCATACATACACACAAACAACATATATGCATCTACCACAGATAAGTTTAATTGTTTATTAAAATTAGTTTGTTCATATAATGTATGCTCATACCTTAACTCTATCTTAGCCAGGCTTGGATTTTTTTAATATATTAAATGAGTTGATGGCAACATTGTCAATTTAATGCAATGATTTTGCTTAACAACTATCCTTAATTATTTCAATTGGTTCAATCAACTCAAAATTGGCTGCATAGTTTCAAAACAGTCTCATTAACTCTTGAGTTTCACAACAGCTGAAATCTATTACTTGTATTTAGGTATTACCTGGCCTGGTATTGATGAAACAAGCTTTTCTCCAAGACAGGGATTTGGGGGTTTGTTGTGCAGTTGTTGGTCTCTGGTATTACTGCTGCCGGCTGTCCCATAAGGCCCAGTTGACACCATTTGTCCCTTATGTGCCGATGTATGTATTTAGGAAAGAACTGCAGATGCTGGTTTAAATTGAAGAAGGGTCTCGACCCGAAACATCACCCATTCCTTCTCTCCAGAGATGCTGCCTGACCCTCTGAATTACTCCAGAATTTTGTGTCTATCTATGTATGTATTTATGTACATACCTTCCAGGCATTACAAACCTCCTCATGCCAATTTATCGCATTGTCCCTTGCAGAGGATTTCAGTTCCCAGAATATTCTTATCTGCTCAGGGTCAGCTGATTGGGCTGTGTCGGAATAGGTCAACTATTCTGACCAAGGGTCGACCACAAGACCTTTCTTCACTGTACTTCATTGCATTGTGGTTTCCACCAACTCTCTCACTAGTTGGCAGGGTGTCCTCCCAGAGCCCGTTGTGATACTTAACATCTCTCTGGCTGCTGCAGCGGTGTGGTTTGTTGTTATCATTCATTGCCAAAACTTATAAATAATTTGGTACTGTAGATACACTGAATTTATCTCCAGTACAATCGTCATCAACTGTAATAGTGGTGTGCATGAAATGGTTGATCCTGGCGATCATTGCATTGGGAACAATGGCAGGATTTGCAGCCAGTCATCATATCCCGATTGGCTCATTGAGTTGTGTTCTTTTGTGCTTGCATTCATTACTATTCATCTGTTATTGATAAATGAGTATTTTGGAGGTACGCAGACCAATTGTGGATTGGTTCATTTTTGTTAAAGACCTTTGATATTGAAAACAAGCCGGCACTCCCACTGCTGCAATGTTGATATGCTTGAAAACTTACACCTCAAAATGCTCTCCCTGTTGAGCACATTATGATCCAACAGTATCCTAAAACAGGTACTTTGTTCCACACTGTCTTAGGAAGAGATTACTGGGTAGACAGAGGAAGAGATTCAAGGAGTTAAACACAAAATGCTGGAAAAACTCAGCGAGTCGGGCAGCATCTCTGGAGAGAAGGAATGGGTGTCTTTCAGTCTGAAGAAGAGTCATGAGATGAAACATCACCCATTCCTTCTCTCCAGAGATGCTGCCTGTCTCACTGAGTTACTCCAGCATTTTGTGTTTATCTTCAGTTTAAACCAGCATCTGCTGTTCCTTCCTAAACACGAGATTCAAAAATATCCTCAAGGCCTCCTGAAATAAATGCAACATTCTCATTGACTCTGGGGAAATTCTAGCCCAAGACCACTCAAAGTAGAGAAGAAACATTTGTATTGCTATGAACCTCGAGACCTTAGATCAGGTGCACACAGAAGCACAAAATTCCTCATTCACAGGTTGCCCATCCACTCACCCCATTGATCAACACTTGCTTCATATCTGTGGTACCCACCTTAGAACCCACAAAACCTGAGTGAAAGTAAGTATTCTTGAGGGACTGCCTAGGGAGAAGCAGCATAAATGTACAGTAAATTAATAATAAAGAGGGAATTGTTTTCTCTAGAACCGAGCGAATATGAAATCACTGAGAACAGATTTTAAATAAGCAGTTGATCATGGCTCCACCTTTAATGGAAAACCAGTGGTGTTTGTTCCTTAATTTTATTCAAACTTCTCAAAGGAATTTTTGAGTTGGTAGCACCATCTTATCGATGTTAGGTCATATCGGCATTGATTAAAGTATCCATTAATCACAGCTGCTGTAGGTCTACCTTTTATGTGCCCTTCATTGATCCTGTAATGTAATGCTTCCAGCCAAATTGGCTGTATTTGATGCCAATGGTATTTGGTTGCAGAATTCATAAGCAGTAAACATAAAACAGCTGAGCATTTGATTGGGATTCTTGTAACAGTCGGTAATGCATCGTGAGTGGTCAGAATTCCTATAACTTCCTGGAAAATTGCATCCTCTCATCTCCCTCCTTGTTGGTGAAATTGTCTTTGACCTATTTTATTTTTCGTTTGTTAAGTGGACAATGATAAATCAATATAACAAATAATAATAATAATAATAATAATAATAATAATAATAATAATAAACTTTATTTCGGACTCGAGGTCCAGACAAGGGGCAACATTACATTTTTTAAAAATGCATTGCATATTAAAAAATATATATCATAAAGTACATATAAAATCTTAGTATATCACTTATAAAAGCATCATAAATTATATATTTTTAAAAAACCACAATACATGAGTTAAAAATCCAGATTAAAAGAATGATCAATGTCCTACAACGAGACAACGATACCAGTGTCTCCACAACTGGGATTCGTAGCGTGTAGTGCTAACCCTTATGTTTGACAAGGCTACAATAATTACATTTTTAGTCATTTATCCTGTAAATTAATTTATACATGTGATTTCTTAGGATAGCTTCTAAAGTACTGGCTCCTGCGGCCACAAACATATTACTGGCACTACACCATCTAGGGTTCCTTAGCAGTGTTCTCATGGCATCGTTATATGCCACCTTTAGTCTCTGCATACTTGTCTTTAAATAGTTCGACCACAGGTGCGCAGTGTAGAGTGGTGTGCAGTATGCTCTAAATAGCGCCATCTTCACCGACCAAATTTACGCAAGAGAATATTCGCCTGTACATACAGCATGCGTCGTTGCCTATAAATATCCTCATCTGTCATTTGTTCTGTAATAAAATGTCTTAGATATTTTACCTTATTACAGACACTAAGATTATTGTCAGACAATTTAAAATCAGGAAATTTTAGACATTTATCCTCTTTGGTTCTACAGATCATAACAGCACTCTTACTAGCATTATATTTAATATCATGTTCCACACCATACACAGAACATATAGTAAGGAGCTGCTGGAGACCAGCACTAGATGAACTAAAGACCACAAGATCATCTGCATACATAATATGGTTCACTAAAATATTACCAATCACGCACCCAGTATTAAAGGCTTTCAATTGTTTGGACAGATCATCAATATATAGATTGAAAAGGACTGGGGACAAAATTCCCCCTTGTCTAACACCATTGCTAACCCCAAATGGGGCTGAGACCCTATTGCCCCATTTTATTTGCATAGTCTGGTGGGCATACCAGTAGGCCAGAATTCTCACAATGTATTTAGGCACCCCTCTTTGATTCATATTACCAAACAGCTTTCTGTGATTAACACGTCCAAAGGCTTTGGAAGCATCAATAAAGCACATAAGGATTGAAGAGTTTTTGCCTCTATATTTGTTTACAATCTCCTTTAGGGCATATATGCATAAGTCAGTACCATGTTTAATTGGTTATCTGTGGAGTTAACAAACTCATTTATTCTATCCAGCAGAACTCTTTCTAAAACTTTTGACAATATGCTGGCTAAAGCTATGGGCCTGTAATTATTTAGGTTGCCTACTTTACCAGCTTTGTCCTTAATGACCAGCACTAACAGAACAGACAACATTGAGTCTGGTAACAAGCCATGAATCATAAAGCCAGTAAAACAAATAGCAAGGAGAGGAGCTATCCTCATACTCGCATACTTAAGATGTTCAGCAGAAATATGATCCAAGCCACTTGCTTTGTTGTTGGACAGCTTGTTCATGGCATGATACACCTCATGTGACATAATCGCCATCGAGTCATTACTCTCAATATTGTCCACCCTATACAAGTCACCTTGGACACAGTTGAATACAAGGTGTCCTTGAGGATTCCTTGAATGAGGTTTTTCTTTTACAAATAAATGGTAATTAGAATTTAGGCAGGATCACCATTGCTGTAGCCTTCCTTCTGCCACTAGCCACATGATCACATGCCCCTGCACCTGTAGTGCCAAATCATCATGTTGCTACTGTTTTTGTCTTCCTCCTGTTCTTTATTCTGTTATCTGCTCTTCTGGTTGTATACCTCCAGCATATGAACTGAGCTATCCAGGTAGCCAGATTGTTAAGAGGCAGTGTGCCCACAAACTCAGATCCTATTTATGCCTTGGCTTTTCTAGTAACACAGGAAGAATAAGTAAGAACCTGTAGCAAAGTCCTTGATACTCAATACTGACTGGGCAGTACTGTCAATGAAGGATGTTGGCAAAGTGGAGTCCTTTAGAATGAAGGAGTCTTATATGCTTCCAGTATACATGACATTGATCTTGAGACTATTCTTCTAATGGATAATGTAAATTTGGATATGGAGTGAGTAGGTCCTCATGAAGAGATCGGTTTTCTGAAGGGAGATCAAATCATATGAGTGCAGTTCATCATGACTAGCATTGTTGAAGTTGGCTATAAGGAAATGCCACATTAATATGAATCCTTATCAATATCACTGAAGAATAATGCCATTGATAGGTAGCATCAGGGACCACCCTGATGCTGCGTTAAGCAGCAAACTGAGAAAGGCATAGACCAGCAGTGTTTAACTGGCTCGCAAGTTAAGATTCACAGTGACCTTTGTGTGTGACTAGAGATTTGAGAATATCATATGTTTCAGCAACAATGGCCTTCATTCTCCAAAACCTGTGGAAACATTGGTCTTCAGAGTGTTTGAGATGAGAACATGTGTCCCTGTATAGTCTGTGGGTGCTTCCACATGTATACGTCTCTGCCATCTCTCTCAGCGTTCCAAACCTTGCATTCAGTGCCTGCAAAGATGGCCCTGAAGTTCTTACTCAAAACGAACTGCCAATATGATCATGGTAAACATGTTGCATGTGCCAGTTTTTAAGTAGAACTCAATAGATTATTCAGGTCAAGGATTGAATGAATACATAATGCCAATGCAAATAACTGTACAATTATTCTTGATTCACAATGCCTGTTTATAGTCTTTAAAATTGGATGCACAGTACAGGAAACTGATCTAAAAGGCCATTAAAATTATTTGTACATTGACACCAACTTGGACAAATCTACTTTTGATATGTAAATTCACTCAATGTAAGGGGGTAGATAATATATTATATTTCGTCTGGTAGATCTGGCGCTTCAATAGCCCATTACCTTAGTCAAGTTAAAAGCTGCAACAGATTTTGTTTAAAACCATCTTTTTCTTCAAACTTGCTTTGGTGTTGTTTGCAATCAACGTAAGGACTAAATTGAGTGACTTACTGAAACTAGAATCTTTACTCTGTCATATTGTATAGTTATCGGATACAACTTTTCCGTGACTTTCACAAATGCTTTTACAAAATTATGTTGTTTTTACAACCTTTTAATTGAGTAAATCCCTTTTTATTTTGCACTTTAAATTGTATTGTTTGCTATGTTTCTATTTGATTTATAATAGAAGTAACCTGGGAAGACCAGCAAAGGAAAATGAATGGTACAGTAGCTGATAACAGGTCAAAGCAGAGGCAGCTTTCTGAGCCAGGTTTGTCAGGCTGTGAAAACCATGGAAAGCATGAGACGCTATATAATTAGCAGTGAATTTTAGGTTTCATGCTTCTTTTGATGGGTGTATGAATGATGTGTTCTTCTCCCCACATAGTGTATCATGTGCATTGCCTCATACGTAATACAGTCTATAAATTGCTATTTTTTGCAGCTTACAATTTTCAGGTTATAAATATACAGGGATATGACGCAGGGATAGATAGAGGATAGGGATGATGAAGTAGAAAACAAATCTACATTTTAAGAGGCAACTTAACTAGTGATTGGTAAATTTGGATTACTTTTTTTTATAATATTATAAAATATAATTAAGTTTTCTATATATTAATCAAAAGGAAAATTGCACAATCATGTCTTTCACAATATTCCATTATTATTTGAAATGACAACTTTAAAATTGATGCTTGTTTAAATTAATATTGTAAAGCAGATCCATTATTTCAGTTGTATTTACCGGTAACATGATAAAATACTGCAGAAGTTAAAAAAACAATATTTATAAAAATATTTATAAATTCTAAGAACTTTTCCCAGTAAAAACACACTTACACTTTGTGCAGTATGAACACATTTGTTTGAGAAGTGTTTTTTATGTATTGTTTTTAGTGTGTGCTTATTTAACATAGCATGGTAGCAATGCATTTGTGTTATTTTTGTACTTGTCCTGTGGTTCGTAGAATCAAATATTCCCCGAAAATCTGTTAATCCTTTTGTGCGTTAAATGCAGTGGAACTTCAGTTATCAGGATATATTAAAAATTCAAGTGTATTAATAACCTCAAAATGTACAACGACAATGCTATTGGAGAAAAACTTTGATTCTAGTTGGTTTATGTTGAGACTTGTGGATCGAGCAGTGGGTTCGGGAAGAGCTTTCAATTCTCAAAAATCTCAAAAAGAGGGCGTGAGAGTCTCCTCTGCGGATTGAGGCAGGTTATCAGAACGGAAGAAAACTAAATTTTCCCTACTCATAAATGTGCTCTGCGTAACCTGACTTGCTCTGTACTGAAACTGCATCAGAAATTTAATATGTTTTGATATCTTTCACCCTAAATCGGCATAAATTCATGACAAAAAATAAAGACCATTTCATTTAACAAATAAACTGGAGGTACTTTAAAGTTAGAGGCTTTACCATTTTTATGTTGTTTAGTGACAGGTGAAACCAAATTCATAGAGTTCACAGCACAGATAACTGAAGGACTGCTGTAATAGTTTGTGATTGATTACTTGGTTATCCCTGTACATACACTGTGAATAATAACATCTTCCTTGCTAGAATTAATAACAACGTTGGATACTCACAGTTGATATCAAAAATAATCTAGATATTTCTGAAGAAAAGACTGTGTCAATTGTATTTATGAGGATGAACAATAGGTTTCACTGTGCTTGGTTGAAGCAGCAGGTTCTTTGAGGAATGAAGCCCACCTACCCTCTGTTATTCAACATGGGCTAGATGTAAGGAACAAACTCGAAGTTAGATGTGAATGATCTCATGCTGGACTCTCCAGTGAGTCCACCAATGGGTCTAACAGCTGCACAAACAGAATTTCCAACCCACATGAAAATATATGTTTTTCAATTTAATTTGATTTTTTTATGTTGTAATTATTATGATGTATTTTAAGTATTCATTATTTTCTTTTTAATTATTTTTAAATAGCTTACATATTATTTTAATTCATTTCAATATTTCTAAATATCCAAGCAATGTTGGGTATATCCAGGACCGTGTTACACTACTGAGCTACTCCACATTGCGGAATGGTCATGGTGTGAAGGGCTATGCTATGGCCATTCCATGGGTACCTCAGTCAATACATGCTACTGGTAGATTAATATGTGTTTCTAGTGCAGTCAGCAGATTGATTAAGCATAATTCAGCCCATTAATGAGCTTTGTAGTATATCTGAGTTAAGTTACTGTCAACTGATGGTATATCGTGTAAAGCTGTTTTGTAGATAATCTTGCATCAACCAAGCTTTTTCAAAATCCTTTCTGCATAGTGAAGGTTGTTTAATATATTATAACTTAAAACTGAAATTAATTGCTTGGAGATATGCTTTTGTCATCTGATCTCCAACGTAATCTGTTCATTTGCAGTGCTCTTTTTGTCCAGTTATCACAAATATAGTGGTTCCAAATTATTGCTGCACTTTGAGGTTTTCATAACTTCTTTCTTAATAAATTAACATCGTAAAAGACCAAATCATTTCCAATGAAATTTGTTGACATTCAATATTATTGTACGAGGTCCAAAAAGATGATTTTCAAATTGATTTTTTTATAATAAATCCTATTTCAAAACGCAAACTGTGAATGAATAATTAGTCAATTATGAGCCAAGTATTGCAGAAAGCTTTTTAATTTGCATTCAGCAACTAATTATACTAAAAGGTACTAAAGAAGATGAAGATGCTAATATTACCCTGTTACAAGATATCACCCAGTAATGGGATCTTTCCATGCCATAGAAACATAGAAACATAGGTGAAGGAATAGGGCATTCGGCCCTTCGAGGCAGCACCGCCATTCAATATGATAATCAGTACCCCATTCCTGTTTTTTCCCCATTTCACCTTGATTTCTTTAGCCCGATGAGCTAAATCTAACTTTTTCTTGAAAACATCCATTGAATTGGCCTCCACTGCCTTCTGTGGCAGGGAATTCCACAGATTCACAACTCTCCGGGAGAAGAGGTTTTTCCTCATCTCAGTCCTAAATAGCCGACCCCTTATTCTTAAACTGTGACCCCTGGTTCTCGACTCTCCCAACATTGGGAAAATTTTTTTGCATCTAGCCTGTCCAATCCTTGAAGAATTTTATATGTTTCTATAAGATATCCTCTCATCCTTCTTAATTCCAGCGAATACAAGCCCAGTTGACCCATTCTTTCATCATATGACAGTCCCGCCATTCCGGGAATTAACCTGATAAACCTACACTGCACTCCCTCAATAGAAAAAATGTCCTTACTCAAATGAGGAGACCAAAATTGCACACAATACCGCAGATGCAATCTCACCAGGGCCCTGTACAACTACAGAAGGACCTCCTTGCTCCTAAACTCAAATCCTCTCGCAATGAAGGCCTCATGCCATTAGCTTTCTTCATTGCCTGCGGCACCTGCATGCTTACTTTCAGTGACTGATGTATAAGCACACCCAGGCCTCGTTGCACCTCCCCTTTTCCTAATCTGACACCATTTAGATAATAATCTGCTTTCCTGTTATTGCCACCAGTGGATAACCTCATATTTATCTACATTATACTGCATCAGCCATGCATCTTCCCACTCACCCAACCTATCCAAGTCACCCTGCAGCCTCATAGCATCCTCATCGCAGCTCACACTGCCACCCAGCTTTGCGTCATCTACAAACTTGGAGTTGCTACATTTAATTCCTTCATTTAAATCATTAATATATATTGTAAATAACTGGGGTCCCAGCATCGAGCCTTGCAGCACCCCACAAGTCACTGCCCTGCCATTCTGAAAAGGACTCGTTAATTCCTACTCTTTGTGTGCCAACCAGTTCTCTATCCATGTCAATACCCTACTCCCAATACCATGTGCTCCAAATTTGCACACTAATCTCTTGTGTGGGACCTTGTCAAAGGCTTTTTGAAAGTCCAGATACACCCCATCCACTGGCTCTCCCTTGTCCATTCTACTTGTTACATCCTCAAAAAATTCCAGAAGATTAGTCAAGCATGATTTTCCCTAACTTTGACCGATCCTGTCACTGCTTTCCGAATGCGCTGCTATTACATCTTTAACAATCGACTCAAGCAGCTTCCCCACTACCGATGTAAAGCTAACTAGTCTATAATTCCCCATTTTCTCTGTCCCTCCTACCTTAAAAAGTTGGGTTACGTTGGCTACCCTCCAGTCCACAGGAACTGATGCAGAGTCAAGAGAACATTGGAAAATGATCACCTACATCCACGATTTCTAGGGCCACCTCCTTGAATACTCTGGGATGCAGATCATCAGGCCCTGGGGATTTATCAGCCTTCAATCCCAACAGTTTACCTAACACCAGTTCCTGACATGTGGATTTCTTTCAGTTCCTTCCTCCCATTATATCCTCGGTCTGCTAGTATTTCTGGGAGATTGTGTCTTCCTTAGTGAATTCAGAACCAAAGTACTCATTTAACTGTTCTGCCATTTCTTTGTTTCCCATTATAGATTCACCTGTCTCTGATTGTAAGGGACCAATGCTTGTCTTCACTAATCTTTTCCTTTTTACATGCAGTAGCTAAAGAAGCTTTTAGAGTCAGTTTTTATATTCCCTGCTAGCTTTCTTTCTTGCTCTTTTTTCCTCCTCTTAATTAACCCCTTTGTCCTCCTCTGTTGAGTTCTAAATTTCTCCCCGTCCTCCAGTTTGCTGCTTCTCTGGCCAATGTATATGTTTTTTCCTTGGACTTAACACTATCCTTGATTTCCCTCGTTAGCCACGGTTGAGCCGCATTCCCCGTTTTATTTTTTTGCTAGACAGGGATGAACAATTTTTGGAGTTCATCCATGCGGTCTTTAAATCTTAAATGTCACTGTATATGCTATTTTTAAGAGATCTGCACAACTAATTTCCAGATGATAATAGTACGGCATAATAAGCAACTTAATCAGTATGCAGTTGAATATAGTTTGCAGTGAGAAATAGAGATTAAAGCTCTTGGATTTTCAGAATAAAATGTTGGCCATTATTGATTAGATTATTCTTTTCAAGCTTTTCAATTTGTAATATCTTAATTATATTACTTATGCTAGAAATGATAAAGCTACACATTCAAAATCTTGAAGCAAAATAGAGCATCATAAATTTCTTCATTACTTTTAGTCTTTAATAAAAACATGGCGAATACTTAATTTAACGATTGTTAATTCCATGTCAGTACAAATCTGGAATCTGTTCTTCATCTTCCCATCACTAAAAATGTAAATAACATCCAATTGAGGCCTGGACTTTAGATCCAAATTAATCTTAAGCTTCATTTGTTTAAGACAGGGAGCAAATATGAAATATTTGAAAGTAGGGAGTCATATCATGAATCAAAACAATAGGAAATCTGCTGAGAATATTGTCAATAAATCATGATTTCCTTCCTCTATTACAGCATTAATCTTGATAATATTTGACAAGCCTGTTTAGCATCAATGGAATGTCCCTAATGAACTGAATTTATTTGCCTACTTGTGGGTCAAGCAATCCTTTACCTTCAATCAGAACTATGTCGTATTACAGCTATACTAGTTTCAGTCAGATGAACCTCACTATTAAACTGATCAAGTACATTTCTATCAGTTTTGGTTTAATCATCTGAAAACATCACTCACACTCATCTTCATTGTCTATGTCTTGCTTTTTGTGATCACAGAAGAGCTGGATTTACCCAAACGGAGAAATTCAGGTCTGCTTACTTTTATCATTTCCTTTTTGTGTGTTCATCTGAATAGAATATCATGTGGTGTATCTTTGTTGGTGCTTCTCTATTTTCCTTTCAAAATATGGGTTTTTTTAAATTCATTATTGCAATTTGCTAGAATATATTTTCTGATCTAGCATTCTCATATCTTTTATCAAGCATGGCAGGATACATTTATTTTTCAAAATGATATCTAAAGACATAGGAACAACTTTATAGAAGTTATACTTTGGCTCAATAAGAAATATCTAAAATATATTTTTAGAAGAACATTTTGCCTATAATGGGTGACATTGCTGTGAAACAAATTTCTGCCATGCTTATCTTGTTGGTCATTTTAGTTTGATACTAATTTTATAATTTGCGTGCTTTAATTTATACAACGTCATTCCATACACATTCTTTATTTTCTTTCCTTGCTGTCTCCTTTTTGTTTAGAGGACAACGATGCAGAAGCAGAAATCTGGGAATCAGGTAGGATGAGCTGGGTGGCGCAGTATACGTTTCAGTTATTGAAACACCGATGGCATCTTATTTACCAAATACTGCCTGTATTCAAATATGGATGCCAAACTCGCTTTAACAATAGCTATATTCAGTCTCTGTACATTTTCAATTGTTATAATTCCAAGCATTGCTTATTGCAGAGGCACTTTTAGTAGCTGGGGATCTATGGGTCTTTAGTCTGTGGAAGAGAGGCAGATTTAGTCATGAAAATGAGGAGCCAGCTGACATACCCCTATATTTGTCTGCTTGCCTCCAAAAATGGCAGAGAAACCAGTCATTTTGCGCTTGAAACCTATGATAATCAAATTAAACTGATATTTGGTTATTCAAAGAAGGTTCATTTTTTGTTATAATCAATAAGTTTGATGACAATACTGAGAAGAATCTAATTGTTCACTTAGCCAGAAACAGTCTTCAATATCAGTTTTATTTTCTGAACAGCCTCTCAGCTTTGTTATTATCCCTTATTTGTTTGCATTTCCTCCTGTCCCTTAATATCCTTAATTTAGAGACAAGAAAAATAGGAAAAAGAGAAAATAAACCATGCCATTTATTCACATGAATATATTCTGATATTCTTGAAGATTATACTCCCTCCAAAAGAGGTTATAGGTTATTCTAGGTTGGATTAACCCAAATCATGTTACAATAAAAGTTACAGATAGAGAATAGCAGACGGTATGTGGGTTCTTTAGCAATGCCCCATAGCTTCTCACAAATTTCTTTCAGGCCCGCATGTCATTTGGTGATTTTAAAAGTAGTTCAATTCCGACGCACACCCCCATCCACATTAACGGGACGGAGGTGGAAATTGTTTCCAGCTTCAGGTTTCTGGGGATCAACATCTCATATGACCTCTCTTGGACCCACAATACCTCAACTCTGGTCAAGAAGGCTCACCAGCGTCTCTTCTTCCTGAGGACACTAAAGAAGGTCCACCTGTCTCCTCAGATTCTGGTGAACTTCTACCGCTGCACATGGAGAGCATCCTTACCAACTGTATCACAGTATGGTATGGCAACTGCTCTGTCTCCGACCGGAAAGCACTGCAGAGGGTGGTGAAAATTGCCCAACGCATCACCGGTTCCTCACTCCCCTCCATTGAGTCTGTCCAAAGCAAGTGATGTCTGCGAAGGGCGCTCAGCATCATCAAGGACTACTCTCACCCCAACCACAGACTGTTTACCCTCCTACCATCCGGGAGGCGCTACAGGTCTCTCCGTTGCCGGACCAGCAGGTCCAGGAACAGCTTCTTCCCTGCGGCTGTTACACTACTCAACACTGTACCTTGGTGATTGCCAATCACCCCCCCCCGGACAATCCTCCACCAGAAATAAATTGCACTACTACGACTGTATGCATGTAAATATATTTATTTATTGCTCATATTCTATGTCGCTCTTCTAGGGAGATGCTAACTGCATTTCGTTGTCTCTGTACTGTACACTGCACAATGACAATAAAGTTTGAATCTGAATCTGAATCTGAAATAAGCATGAGTTGCTATTTCTCCTCCTCTGGTACAGTCACCTTCTCCCTTAACTCAGCTGCCAACACAATCACTTCAAAAGATAACCTCTGCCTCAATTTGTTTACAAGTTGTCCAGTTTTCACATCACTTTCCTCTCCAAGGTCCTTAAATAAGGCCCTTGTACCTTTCAAAATTCATGCTCATCTTTCCCAGAACCTTTGGTGCTCTCATTGGAACAGGCTTTTACCCCAATCATGGTATGGAACCAACTTGACAAATTGTAACTTGCTCTTGGCATGTGTTTCTGTATTCCTTGGTCACCAGACCAAAGCCTAGCCTTTTTTTTAAAAATAAATTAAAATAAATGACTGACTTTAAATTTCCAATCTGCCTTGGCTGAATTTAAGCTTGTAATTCATTGTTTGTAGGCCTTGTTATTTCTAGATTATTAATCTTTGTAATTTAACCATTGGGCCACCATTCTTAGTACACAACATTCCTTAGAATACAGTTTGAACGTTGAATAACTCCGATCACCACATTACAGAAAAGATGGAGAGAGTCGGAAAGTATGCAGAGTAGACTTATGATTCTATTCCCAGAACTGAAGGTGTAGAAAATTATTTAGGATTCAGAAACAATAGATAGGATGTTTGTTATCCCTCTGAATACATAAACATAATAATATTATTCGTATTGCAGTATGCACTTATTACTAAGATATATTCTCGGAATTCAATTTACATGCAACTCAATTTTTTCAGTGGGTCTAAAAGAGAATGATGGGGACAAAAATTCTCAGCTCCTTGACCTTCCTGAATGTTTGGTTTGGTTTGGTTTGGTTTGCTTTGATTTGGTTTGACTTCTTATTATTATCATGTGTACCAAGATACAGTGAAACACTTTTTTCGTGCTATCCAGTCAAATCATATCATACATGAATGCAATCATGCCAAACACTGGTACAACAGGCAGTGCAAAGAGAAAAAATAACCAGAGTGCAATTTATGTAGTGTTACAACTACAGAGAAACAGCAAATTAAAAAATATTCAAGGACTGCAAGGAGGTTAGGTTGGGATATTGTGACTCCACCTTTAACTTATGAGAGGCCTGTTCAGTTTTGCAGTTTTATAAAGACATGTCCTGGGCATGACTTAACAGATGCTCTATCCATTCCCACCAGAGTATGTGAGATCAATATTTATCACCATGTGTGCATTTTCTGTTCATTGCTATTGGAGAGGAGCTGGAAGCAATAATGTCAAGGAGAGTAATAGCAAAATAATGGAGCCCCATCTCCTGGACCTGAGGAATGGATCCAAGGAAAAATGCATTTTCAATTGAAAACCTGCATTTCAATCTCTTACCTGCTATATCAGTTGTTCAACATTTTCAAGATACTTATGGCTAGAGCCAGGATTTTGCCATAAATGCCATGTGCCTTGTCATGCATTTTTTGATGATTTCACAAGGATAATGCCCTTTTCACAATGGAGTGTCTAAATCAGCCTTTTTTTGCCATTTTGCTAAAAGGTTGTGCTATTTTCTCTAGTTGTACCGTGATTACAATGACGTTTTCTATGTCCCGTTGAGTGTAGTTTGTAGTGGGTTTTTTTTTAATTGTTTTTAACTGGGTATGTGTGGGGGGGGGGGGGGGGGGAATTTAAAATCTCTTTCCTGTACGGGGGACCCGACCTTTTCCCTGCCGGGTCTCCGTTGTCGTTGGGGCCTAGCACCGTGGAGCGGCCTCCAACCAGAACGACCTGGGGGCTCCAGTCGCGGAGCCTGCTGACCTACCATCGTAGGGCTGGATGGCTTCGGAGCGTGGAGAGCTGTGGCGCACGGCTGCGACCCGACTCCAGAGCTCGGAGACTCCAACCGCAGGTCCAGTGGACGGTGACATCGGGAGCTCGCGGGTCCTTGGTGGGAGACCGCTTTTTGGAGCTCCCGCAATGGCAACTTCTTCCGCCCGAGTTGTGGGGTTGAAAATAACCTGGAGCAGGGCCTTACATCGCCCGGCGCGGCTTTAACGGCCGCGGGACTTGCTAGCGCCCGCCGGGGGCTCCAATGTCAAGACCCAGAGCGCGGCCTTGCATCGCCCGGCGCAACCTTAATGGCCACGGGACTTAGTTACCATCGCCTGCCGGGGGCTTTGACTTTGACATCAGGAGAAGAATGGGGAGAGATAAGACTTTGCCTTCCATCACAGTGAAGAGGAGATTCACTGTGATGGATGTTTGTGTAAATTGTGTTGTGTCTTGGTTCTTTTCTTGTTGTGTGACTGCAGAAACCAAATTTCGTTTGAACTTCAGTTGAGGTTCAAGTGACAATAAACGGTATTGTATTGTATTGTTAACACGTTAATATTATTGTTATTATTAACGTGTTAACATAGTATAACTTACAAGAAAACTTCCACCACTGGGGCGAAACTGGGGGCGCCACCTTTGATTATACTTATGAATAGAATGTTTAAGAAAGAACTGCAGGTGCTGATAAAATCGAAGGAAGACAAAAAATGCTGGAGAAATTCAGCGGGTGAGGCAGCATCTATGGAGAGAAGGAATAGGCGACATTTCAGGTTGAGATCCTTCTTCAGACTGGTGTTGGGGGTGGGGCGGGAAAAAGAAAGGAAGATGCGGAGACTAGAAGGAGAGCTGGGGAGGGGGAGGAGGGATCTAAGGGCTATCTAAAATTAGAGAAGTCAATGTTGATACTGCTGGGATGTAGACTACCCAAGCGAATTACCCAAGCTTGTCTCCTCACTACATTTACTGCTGGCTCCAGTCCTAAATCTGAGTTTTTGAATGATCTGTGCAAGGCATTCATTGATGCTTGAATTCCACTGTGTAAATTGGAAAACAAATCTCTAAGAGGTTTATTGAGAGAAATCACAGAGGAACATATACCAAGCGAGTTATCATTATGGAAAAATTATGTTGACAGCAACTTCAACATTGTTGTGCAGAAAATCAGAGATGAAGTTGCATGCAACAAAATATAGATCTCAATAGACGAGACAACCGGTGCTGGGAGGAGATATGTTGCCAATGTGGTCATCAGTGCACTGGAGGCAGGTCAATCATCAAAGGAGTATTTGTTGACATCGGAAGTAGTGGAGAAGTCAAACAGCTCAACTATTGCTTAGTTGTTTACATCTTCATGCTGTACTTTGGCCAGAAGGTATAAAACACGATATCTTCTGTTTCTGACTTAACATTTTATTCCCCAAAATGTTGCATTTGACATGCTTAGCTCAAGGAATTGCCAAGCACATACGTAGCTTGTTTCCAAATGTCGATCGCCTAGTTTCCAATGTCAAGAAAACCTTCCTCAAAGCAGTTATTCTTCCTGTGCAGTTGTTTAAGGAAATGGCCCCCTAGATTCCGCTACCTTGTCAGCTCGTTTTGACTAGGTGGGGTACATGGCTCTCTGCTGTACTCTGCTATGCTGCAAATTTTGAAAAGATAAAAGAAATCGTCAACTGTTTTGAAGAAGAAAAATCTGCTGCAGTCAGCATCGTCAGTGAAATCATGCAGAAAAAGTCCCTCCACTGCGATCCTGTGTTTATTGCTACCAATTTTGCAATCTTCCCGCAAGCTATCACTTCCATTGAGAAACGTGGCGAAACATTAGTGCATAACTTGCAGGTTTTCAACAAAGTAACTGACGATATTCGTAAAGTTCCTGGCAATGTCGGTAAAGACAGGCAAGGAAAATGTGAGAGAGTAATTTTAGCTAACAAAGATCTTGAAGAAATACAAAACCTTGCTAAAGTTCTGAAAGGTAGTTGTAATGCACAAGATATCGACTTGAATATAGTCTGTAGCTTGTTTCGGGTATGCACCAGTGACCTCAGCTGAGGTAGAAATAAGTTTTTCACAATTGAAGCATATTCTGTCTGATAGACGGCATAGTTTAACACCAGATAATTTGAAAAAAATGCCAGTAATTATGTGCAACCACGTCATTTAATGTTGGATACATTTATATTATCATTTTAAACCATATTTTGGTGGTGGAAATAAATGCCTGTTATGCCTTTTTTGTCAATAAATGCCTTTTTCATGCCTTTTTTGTAATGCCGTTTGGCCTTTTTTGTAATGCCTTTTGGCCTGCCTATTTCAGTGTTTTTTAGCGCCTAAACATTCCTGGCTCTACTTATGGCAAATATTTGCTGTAAGACCCATGGATATTTAGAGTGTAGGAAGGAAATGTAAATGCTGGTTTACACCATGAAGATAGATGCAAATGCTGGTGTAATCTGGCGGGACAGGCAGCATCTCTGGATAGAAGGAATGGGTGACGTTTCGTGTCAAGAACATTCTTCAGACCTCTGAAGAACAGTCTCAACCCAAAACATCACCCATTCTTTCTCTCCAGAGAGGCAAACTGTCCTGCTGTTGCTCCAGCATTTTGTACCTTTTTTGGATTTTTATAGTCTATTAGCATTGAGTGATAACTGGTGTGTAGCTGAGAGATCAGTTGTATTTGTACTGCTATCAAGGTTACTGACGGTGGCATCTGCACATTAACGGGGGATTAGTCTCAAGCAAACAAATGGTAATACTTAAGGAAAGATTGTCAAATCCAATTTGGTGCAAACATATCCAAAAAAAAAAACATCTTAAAATCTGGTAGGAACATCTTCAGCATGTGAAGTCACCGACATTGCAATTGTTGAACATGTAGCACAAATTTAAATGACAATCTAAAGAATGAGAATAATTAAGACTATTTTTGCTAAGATGGCATTAGAATATTCCATGCACACATTGTACAATTAATTAGGAATGTCTAACATTGCACACTGCCAAGTTGTTTGTCTAAATGGAGTTTGCTGAAAATAAACATCAATGTAAAAATTTAAGTAGAATAATAATTTCATCATCTCTTTTCACTTAACCTACCCAATAAAACAAAACAGCGACTTAGAAATTCATTTAGAATAACACTAATTTTTCCAAAGTTATCAAATGAAAATGCTTGCTTCCTCCCAGTATTTGTGTTAAGGCGGCCATTAAGCTTTCATGTCTATGGGACAGGACGTGCTTGTAATTGATCCTCAGGCAAGTGCTCGGATAAAACTGACAGAATGAATGAATGAATGAATGAATAAGTTTATTGGCCAAGTATTCACATACAAGGAATTTGCCTTGGTGCTCTGCCCGCAAGTGACAACAGAACATACAGTGACAGTTAGGAGTGTTAAAACATTAAACATTAATAATAAAACATTATTGATTAAACATGTGAATTAAACAAAATACCAGAGCAAAAGGAGGCTACAGGTTTTTGGTTATTGGGTAGAGCTACTACTCGTGGAAAAAAAGCTGTTTTTTATGTCTGGCTGTGTGGCTTTGACAGTCCAGAGTTGCCTTCCAGAGGGAAGTGATTGAAAGAGTTTGTGGCCAGGGTGAGAGGGATCAGATATGATCTTACCCGCTCGCTTCCTGGCCCTTGCAGTGTACAGTTCGTGAATGGGGGGGAAGGTTGCAGCCAATAACCTTCTCAGGTGATCGGACGATTCGCTGCAGCCTCCAGGTGTCGTGCTTGGTGGCTGAGCCAAACCAGACCATGATGGGGAAGGTGAGAACATACTCTACGATGGCCGTATAGAATTGGACCATCATTGCCTGTGGCAGATTGTGCTTCCTCAGCTGCTGCAGGAAGTGCATCCTCTGTTGGGCCTTTGTGGAGTCGATGGTAGCCCCCATTTTAGGTCCTTGGAGATGATGGTTCCCACGAACTTAAAAGACTCCACAGATGTGACTGTGGTGTTGTTGATGGTGAGTGGGGTGAGGGGAGGAGGAGCTCTCCTAAAGTCTACAATCAATTCCACTGTCTTAAGAGCATTGAGCTCTAGGTTGCTGCGATGGCACCAGGATGCCAGCTGTGTCACTTCCTGTCTGTCGGCAGATTCCTCCCCATCCTGGATCAGTCCAATCAGGGTTGTGTCGTCCGCAAACTTGAGAAGCTTGACAGAGGAGTCAGTGGAGGTGCAGTCATTGGAGTAGAGAACGTAGAGGAGAGGGGAGAATACGCAGCCTTGCTGTGCTCTTATGCTGAGCGTTTGCGGGTCCGAGATGTGCTTTCCCAGCCTCACATGCTGCTTCCTGTCTGTCAGGAAGCTAGTGATCCACTAACAGAGGGGTTCAGGCACAGTTAACTCGGAAACATTTGGAGTGTTGTAGCTCTGGCACAATGGTGTTGAATGCAGAGCTAAAATCAACAAACAAAATCCTCGCATAGGTCCCCTGGTGGTCTAGGTGCTGGAGGATGATATGCTGGCCCAGGTTGACTGCATCATCCACTGATCTATTGGCCCAGTCTGAAAGTCTTGGACGTGTTGACATTTAAAAGGCTTAATGCCCAAACCACCCAAGTTAACCCGTGAGATCTGATCGAATAACTTTTCATGAAAAACTAATGGTTCTCCACTCCCAGTCTAAAAATAATTGCTGGATGAGGGATGATTTTATATTTCTAGCTGAATTTAGAAGAGTTATATTGGAGAATGTGAGGCACTCCAAATGAAAGATTGTACTGTTATCTCACTGTCCTAACCTGGGCTTGCTGCCCACTGTAGGAACCATTAGTCTTTGCTCCTCAGTGTTGTTTTGCAACATTGGCAGATGAAAAATGGTGGTAGGTCCTAAGGAAACATGTGACGTCCTAGAAAGCTGCAGATCAAGTCCTGGTAAATGAGATGAGTACGGATGGGTACAGATTAGTATTGATATTCAACATGGACATGTGTGCTGAATGCCTCTATAATATATGATTTGTTAATGCCAATGCTGAAATGTTGTTTTAATTTTTTTTTGGAAATAATTGAATTGTTTGAATTATTGTTGAGACGAGCTGATGTCTGTGACAAATGACTTTAGTTAATTTGATGCATTCCACACACTTGGCTAAGTACAAAAAGGTGACACATTTTTGCTGAAGAGTGCACATAATATCAGTAGCATATGTACGCCACTTCTGATTCACTGCTTTGCTCACTGTGGCATTTTCTAATGCAGCACTCAGCAGATTTTTGTTGTAAATTTGGCAGCTTAGTTTATGTCATTTCATAGATTCTTTAAGTAAATAATAAACCTTCCATAAA
The DNA here is from genome assembly GCF_010909765.2 of Amblyraja radiata. Classification (NCBI taxonomy): domain Eukaryota; kingdom Metazoa; phylum Chordata; class Chondrichthyes; order Rajiformes; family Rajidae; genus Amblyraja; species Amblyraja radiata. The sequence continues at coordinate 1,881,026 of NC_045959.1, read as the reverse complement.
AGTTTTAATCTTGTTCCAGAAACATTATCATGCGTGCTAAAACAAATGCAAAAAGTGCCTGTACACTCTTCATTCTTTTAGCTGAAATATTTTAAACTGTATGAAATAAATAGTATGATGAGCTCGGCCGTCTCTGCATAACGAGCCCCCGAAGAGACTTCCAACTGCCGCCGGAGATCTCCAGGACAGCGTGGTCTAGCGGGCCAGCTTCCCCGACAGGTAGTGCCCGGAGGCGGCGCAGGGACCGCAAACAAAGACGTGGGAAGCGGGGAGGACATCGAGCTAGGCTGAAATTAAATCCTCACCAGCCAGCTCTGCCCAGCATTTTCCTCGCGAATGTCCGATCCTTGGTGAGTAAAATCGATGAACTAAGGCTACGGATCACCACACACAGACGGATCGCTGACTGCAACGCCATGGTCTTCACCGAAACATGGCTCAAGGCAACATCCCGGACAACGCCATCGAGCTGGAGGGGCGCACTGTCTTCAGGGCCGACAGAACAGCGGAGGACACCGGTAAGACCAAGGGCGGCGGACTGTGCATCTATGTGAACAACTCATGGTGTACGGACGTCGTTAGGATTGGTGGCCACTGCTCTGCTGACCTGGAATACCTGATGTTAAAGTGCAGGCCCTTCTATTTGCCAAGAGAATTCTCATCGACTGTTATCACCGCAGTCTATGTACGCCCGGACGCTAATGCCAGGCTAGCAATGGAAGAGCTGCAAGCTGCTATCAGCAAAAATCTATCTGCTCACCCAGAGGGGGCATTTATTGTTGCGGGTGATTTCAACCACTCCGACCTCAAAACTGTACTCCCCAGGTTCCATCAGCATGTTTCCTGCCCAACCAGAGGAAACAATATTCTGGACTTAGTTTACACTAATATTACTGAAGCCTACAAAGCCCTCCCCCTCCCCCACCTTGGTCAGTCTGACCACCTCTCTCTGTTCCTGCTGCCCAAATACACACCTCTGATCAGACGTGTGAAACCTACCACGAGGACAGTGAAGGTCTGGCCTGAGGGGGCTGTCTCTGTTTTACAGCAGCAGTTTCAGCAGACAGACTGGAGTCTGTTTGCTACCCAGTCCACCTTCAATTCACAAGTGGACATCAACTCATACACCTCAACAGTTATGGACTATATAAAATTCTGCACCGATAATGTCACTACACACAAAGAAATAAAGACCTTCCCTAACCAGAAGCCATGGATGAGCAGGGAGGTCAGACTCCTACTGAAGGCTCGCGATGCCGCTTTCAGATCTGGCGACGCTGAGGGATACAGCTCTTCTAGGGCCAATCTGAAAATGGGAATTAGGAATGCCAAACTCAATCACAAATGGCGGATTGAGGAGCACTTCCATAACAACTCTGACCCCAGGCGCATGTGGCAAGGATTCAAATCCCTTGCCGATTACCAGAAAGTTAACACCCCCCCCCCCCAGACAACGCCACCCTTCCTGACGAGCTAAACCATTTCTATGCTCGCTTTGACCGTGATAACAAAACCCCAGCCATCAAAGTTGCTCCACCACCAAATGAACAACCCCTCAGTCTCTCCACCTCTGCTGTACAAGATGCACTGAGCAAGGTGAATGAGCGCAAAGCTGCCGGCCCCGATGGCATCCCTGGCCGGGTGCTCAGGGCATGTGCTGGACAACTATCCCGAGTCTTTACCGACATTTTCAATCACTCACTGGCCCAGGGTGTTGTCCCCACTTGCCTCAAGACATCAACCATCGTGCCAGTGCCCAAACAGTCAGCCACAGGGAGCCTCAACGATTTCCGCCCAGTGGCACTCACCCCTGTCATTGCTAAGTGCTTTGAGCGGCTGATCTTGGCTCACCTCAAAGCCAGCCTCCCCCCCACACTGGACCCCCATCAGTTTGCCTACCGGGCCAACAGGTCTACAGAGGACGCCATATCGGCGGCCCTACACTCTGCCCTGACCCACCTGGACAACAACAACTCCTACATCAGGTTGCTGTTCATTGATTTCAGCTCCGCTTTCAACACTGTCATCCCCGCCAGCTTGATCACCAAACTCAGCGGGCTTGGCATCTCCACCTCCCTCTGCAACTGGACACTGGATTTCCTCACCAACAGACCACAGTCTGTTAGGGTCAACAACCTCAACTCCACCACTATAACACTGAACACCGGCGTGCCACAGGGCTGTGTGCTCAGCCCTCTCCTCTACTCCCTCTTCACCCACGACTGCATCCCTAAGTACGGATCCAACGCCATCATTAAGTTTGCTGACGACACCACGGTGGTAGGACTGATCAGTGACAACGATGAGTCAGCCTACCGAGAGGAGGTCCAGCACCTGACAACCTGGTGTGCCAATAATAACCTCGTCCTCAACTCCAAGAAGACGACGGAACTTATTGTCGACTTCAGGAAGGTCAGAGGGGGCAGACATACCCCCATCCACATAAACGGGACTGAGGTGGAGCGCGTCTCCAGCTACAAATTCCTCGGGGTACACATCTCGGAGGATTTGTCCTGGTCCCTCAACACCTCCAAGCTGATCAAAAAGGCACAGCAGCGCCTTTACTTCCTGAGGAGGCTCAAGAAAGTCCACCTGTCCCCCCAGATCCTGACCAACTTCTACAGGTGTACCATCGAGAGCATACTGACCGCCTGCTTCACGGTATGGTACAGCAGCTGCACTGTTGCGGACAGGAAGGCACTACAACGGGTGGTGAAAACCGCGCAGCACATCATCGGCGCCCCGCTCCCTGCCATGGATGCCCTCCACCGAAAACGGTGTCTGAAACGAGCTGGGAAGATCATTAAAGACCCCTCCCACCCCAATCATGAACTGTTTGCCCTCCTCCCATCAGGGAGGCGGTACAGGAGCCTCAGGTCTCGTACCAGTAGGATGAGGAACAGCTTCTACAATCATACCGTCGCATTGCTGAACTCGGAGTCCCGCCGAAAGATTCCTCCGGTCCCTCCGTCCCCATTGTTTAATTCTGCATTTTCTATTGTTCTGTATCCTCTTTTTTTTTAAATTTCTATATTGCACTACTACGGACTGACGCAAAACTGCATTTTGTTGTACCGATACTCAGTATTTGTGCAATGACATTAAAGTTGAATTGAATTGAATTGAATGATAGAACTTGAACTAATTGATGGCTGCATCAGGTGTGGGCCACATTTAACATGGATGAATGTTGCTTGAATGGTGAATTCCGAAGCCTTGTGATGGAGGCTAGACATGGGGATAAAGATGAATGAGCAATCTAGGACATAATTTGGCCATGATGTTTTCAGCATTCTTGATCACTCATTCTTGACCACTTACTCAGGTTTAAGTGGAATCTCTCTCCCTTTAGGTTTTGTTGGCTATTTAGAATGATTGTCACGTGTTATGTGTCATTAATTCTCTTACAAGCTGTTATTGGATAAATGAACTTAGGGACTGCATATTTTCCCAAACGCTGCTCACATTCTCAAATGCAGGATTCTGGGGCCATCTGTGAAAGAGGCAAAGGTGGCCCTAAGCTTTCTGAGCTTTCTATTACAAGAGCGTGATCATAGACTTCATTTTCCCGAAGAATGTTGGCTGGCATCCAGTGGGATTTAGAGAGATTTTCGCCTTCATCTGAGATTTCTGGCCAGTGTCGAAGCTTGCAGTTTTACTTAAATTTTCCATCCACTTCAGTGAACGGAAAGCTTTTCTAGAAATTTCTGCACCACGTTTGTGTCCATTAAAATAAATAACCATATCTCCTGCTGCATTGTGTTGAGAAAAGTAGAACAAAATAGAAACATAGAAAATAGGTGCAGGAGTAGGCCATTCGGCCCTTCGAGCCTGCACCGCCATTCAATATGATCATGGCTGACCATCCAACTCAGTATCCTGTACCTGCCTTCTCTCCATACCCCATGATCCCTTTAGCCACAAGGGCCATATCTAACTCCCTCTTAAATAAAATCTCTCTTAAAATCTCTTATTGGATTCTGATAATATTTGAAACTGGAAATCTGATCTTGTAAACGCTATGGTATTTATTTTGCTTGCTATATTGACTGCTTTGGACTATATTGTGTCCATTTTCTTGAACTTTACTACATAAGGGTAAAAGGGTCATAAAAAATGCTGAAGATTTGTTTCATTAGAAGTCCATTCCTCTTAATGTTAGCATGGAGCCTCATGACAATAATGTTTACATAGCTGAATTTGAGGCTCTTATGATGCTTTGTGTCAGAATGAAGGGTTTTTTTCACGCTTATTTCAAACTGCATCATTTGTATAATTAAGCTACGTGCCATATGTCTACACATTCTTATTAGTAATTTCATTCCTCTACTTCATTGGAACATCCATATTACCAGATGTCCCACACTGGGCTTCTGGACCAACAATAAAACATGAAATAAATTCTTCCAGGATCAATTATTATCATTTTTCTCCAGTCTTCTCCAGTCCCAGTGCAAGTGCAGACATTTTATAGCTGGGAATCTTCAGAGAGTTTCAAAAGGATTGTTCCTCAACTGAAAGACTCCACAATTGAGTGAATGAGTAAAAATGAGCTTTGCCATCAGCTGATGCATAATGGGCAGAATTCTAGACAAAATATGTGACCCTTTCCTTTTGGCATGGGAAGTGGCAATCAGAAAATGCATTCAAGTGCTGCCTCCACTAGAATGTAAAGGAGCATTGTAAAGTGTGCAGGATTTTGGCATGATTATCTCTCCCTTCATCTCAACTACACCATATCTGGGTTCCCGAATCATAAATCTCCATTTCTGCCCAGTCGAAGTCGAGGAATTTGAATTTAATTCTTACATGGTCACAAAATGTTGGAATCCATCCAGCTAAAGAATGGCCTTAAGTCTATTGAATTCAATTACTGAATCCATATCCCTATAATGTCACCTTTTCTTGCTCATCTACATGTAAAGTTTCCCTGGGTTTTTGATTATAACGATTTTCACATTCCAAAGGAACACATTTGAAACCAACATAAAAAATAGTCAGTTTACAAAACACAAACACACATATACATACATACATACATACAAAAAAAAACAATAATAGTGCAATAACAACAATCATAGTCTATGTAGTTCAGAGCTTATTTGAGGCAGGGCCGGCCTTAGGGGGTGTGGGGCCCAATTGGGAACAATTTTGGTGAACCCCAGATTCCCAGCCAAGGTCTGTCAGCCCAGTTATTTAGTATATATTATGAAATTGTACACTAGGTGCTATGGATTATACACTGTGAATCTCTCCTGCTCCCTCCCATTTGACTGTCAGTAGCTCCGCTGGCTTCCAACCTTTACCGTAGCAGCTAAATACCATTAAACTGCATTATGTGATTGGACACAATGACCTTGGAGACAGCGGCTGATTGGACGGGAGGAGACCTATTTGTTGATTGGACGGGAATTTTATGGCAAGCTGGTTGGTGATTGGATGCAACCCCTTTAGAGACAGCGATTGGTTGGCCGCCAAATAAAATTGTCAAATAGGAAAACAGTAATCGCTGGTCGGTGCGAACTCAGTGGACTATCTGGTTGTATCTCCAAACTAAACAGTATAACATGCAGGTACATTCATTTAAAATTAAATTCAGTGATTATCTCACATGATTTCTCACTGTGTAAAGCAAAGATCCGCTATAGGATCTTTGGTGTAAAGCTCAATATCTGACCAATTTCTGTTTAACACGTTTGGTCTGCCGTGAGCATTTTTCTCTCCCAAAACAGTTCATATCTAGCAAACCGATCAACGAACCAGACAGCAGTTGGACGCAGTCATAGAAACATAGAAACAAGGTGCAGGAGTAGGCCATTCGGCCCTTTGAGCTTGCACAGCCATTCAATATGATCATGGCTGATCATTCAACTCAGTATCCTGTACCTGCTTTCTCTCCATACCCCCTGATTCCATTAGCCACAAGGGCCACATCTAACTCCCTCTTAAATATAGCCAACAAACTGGCCTCAACTACATTCTGTGACAGAGAATTCCAGAGTTTCACCACTCTCTGTAAAAAATGTTTTTCTCATCTCAGTCCTAAAAGATTTCCCCTTTATCCTTAAACTGTGACCCCTTGTTCTGGACTTCCTCAACATCGGGAACAATCTTCCTGCATCTAGCCTGTCCAACCCCTTAAGAATTTTGTGCGTTTCTATAAGATCCCCCCTCAATCTTCTAAATTTTAGCGAGTACAAGCCGAGTCTATCCAGTCTTTCTTCATATGAAAGTCCTGACATCCCAGGAATCAGTCTGGTGAACCTTCTCTGTACTCCCTCTATGGCAAGAATATCCTTCCTCAGATTAGGAGCCCAAAACTGTAGGCAATACTCCAGGTGTGGTCTCACCAAGACCCTGTACAACTGCAGTAGAACCTCCCTGCTCCTGTACTCAAATCCTTTTGCTATGAATGTTAACATACCATTCGCTTTCTTCACGGCCTGCTGCACCTGTGTGCCTACTTTCAATGACTGGTGTACCATGACACCCAGGTCTCGTTGCATCTCCCTTTTTCCTAATCAGCCACCATTCAGATAATAGTCTACTTTCCTGTTTTAGCCACCTAAGCGGGTAACCTCACATTTATCCACATTATACTGCATCTGCCATGCCCACTCACCCAGCCTATCCAAGTCACCTTGCAGCCTCCTAGTTTAGAGGGGTTTAAACGGTTTAGAGATGTTTAGAGGGCTTCAGATGGGTTTAGAAGTGTCATAGAGGGGAATAGGGGGGTTTAGATGGGGTTTAGAGGTGTTCAGAGGGTCCCAGAGTGGTTTAGAGATGTTATAAGCCCCCCGTGAGAAATTGTATTTCTCTGAAATTGAAGATAGACATAAAGCTGGAGTAACTCAGCAGGACAGGCAGCGCAGCGACTCTGGAGAGAAGACCCTTCTTCAGACTGAATTGAACTCTCGTCGGTGAGAGTACTTGTGATTCTCTGAAGAAGGGTCTCGACCAGAAACGCAACCCTCTCCCCAGAGCCGCTGCCCGTCCCGCTGAGCCACCTTCAACTTCAGAGCCAAACAAAAAACACAGAGTGCTGGAGGAACTCAGCGGGCCAGGCGGCTGCCTCACCCGCTGGGTTTCTCCAGCATTTTTGTCTACCGCTAAACGTCAATGATTCCGGGAATGCTGAGGCGACAGGGTGATAGAGAGGGAGTGGGAGAGCTAGAGAGAGACGAGATGGGGAGCGGGAGAGAGAGAGAGAGGGAGGGAGAGAGAGAGCAAAACACAGAGAGACACAACGTGGGTCGGTAGGTGAATGACTAACCTGCACACCAGGGAGAAGCCCCATCTCGCAGTTCAGGGCCCCGTCACTCGTGATGGTGAGTTTAAAGAAAGTCTCAATGTGTCATCGATCTACATTCTTCAGTAAATGTAATTGTGTTTTAAACAAGTATTATTGACGCCGCGTGAATTTTATTCAAAGGAACACGGCGTCATTAATACTTGTTCAAAACACAATAACATTTACTGAGGAATGTGGATGGATGTAGATTGATGACATTGTATAACAACTTGTTAACTACTTCATGTTAAGAAGTGCTAACAGTACGAGTTAACAAATTGTTTGTGTCTGATGGCCGTGCAGCGGTTGTTATACATGTTCGTTTAAAAAAAATCCGGATGGCGAATTTAAAAAAAATCTTTATTTAACAAAGAGAATTCGTATTTCCGTACGAAATACGGAACATTAGTGCGGGGCCCCCATTAGGCGCGGGGCCCAATTGGGAGCAATCGGTCAAATCGGCTTAAGGCTGGCCCTGATTTGAGGTTGTGGTGTTTAATAGCCGAATGGCTCTTGCGAAGAAGCTGGTCCTGAACCTAGAAGTTACAGTTTTCTGGCTCCTGCACCTTCTTCCCGATGGCAGGGATGAAATGAATGTGTGGCCGGGGTGGTATGGGCCTCTGATTATGCTTGCTGCCTTTTTGAGGCAGCAATTCTATTAAATCCCTTCGATGGTGGGGAGGTTCACAGCTTTTTGCTGTCTTCTTCGCTACTGAGCTTTCAAGTTGCCGAACCAGGCCGTGATGCAAGCAGTCAATAAGCTCTCTACTGTACACCTATAGAACAGGACATACCAGGTAGAATCATACAACATATTCTGTGTTGATTATTGCACCTCAATGATAAATGCCATCCCTTAAGGTTAATGCTCTTGGTTTAGCATGGTGAGCCAGTTAGAATTCATTGCAGCAGTAACTTTGTTTTGTGTTGCCAAGCAATGGTGAGAAAGATAGCTTGCTTTTAATGGGTTTCTTTGAAAAGTTTACCTGGCGACAGCTTGGATCAATGATTATACATTTATATATAGCACTTAATTCAACACTGATTCTGCATGTGCATTTAGCAAAGCTCTTTAAAATGTTATGCCGCTGACACAGGGTTATAGATTCGGCATATTGCTTAGAGAAGAAATTGGATGCTGTCAAGGTGGAACAGAAAATTAGATTGGAGCTTACATCTGTTACCTTTTCTGAAGCAAAGAAACATTTTGAAATGAGAGGTCACATTTATTCTTCTGCCCATCACCTCTCTACTGTGCCAATAGCTTGATGTAGGAGTGCAGACGGTGGGACTGGCAAGATTCCAATCTTTCTTTAAAAAAAACCAGATGAATATATGATTGCAACAACAGTAAAAGAAGCTGATCAATAAAGTAGATACGAGCAACGAGCTGTAAACTTGAACAAAAAACACAAAGTGCTGGAGTAATTCGCGTTCTGTAATTCGGGCTCTTTTTTATTCATATGGCTGTATGGTGACCACACATTTCACTGTACCAATTGGTACATGTGACAAATAAATGTA